>NW_024105075.1:0-110000 GCF_003945595.2 Pipra filicauda
TGTTTTGCAAGAAATAAAATCCCTGCAGCACTGCTTTACACTATCAGTGGATTTAACACCTATGCATAGTTCTGTGGACTGGTGGATCATAAAACAAAACGCATCGGTTGGGGTAGTGTTGTGTTCCTCACGCTGTGCTGGGGAAAAAAAAAAGTAAGTAAAAAAATATAACCCTTTAGAAACTGAAAAGTGATCCCATCTGAGCTGAGCCATCTGAGAGCCATGCATATTTCACTGTGCAAAAATGTTATCTTGGAGGAACACTCCTTACAACAAGCAGTATTAACATGACCAATATGTTTAGACTTAGAAGTGGGTATTGCAGTCAGGCAGGACCCCCTGGGGCTTTGCAGTTTATTACATCTCCCTGTATATTTTATTTTTTATATTTCTGACAGTGCCATCAGGCAAGCAGGGATTACGAAAATAGTGGGTGAGGCAAAAAGGGTCTGAGAAGACCTGTCTTCAATGACACACCTCAGATCGCACTGCACAGGAAACACACAGTGTCTTTATTCATACAAATATGTATGTTCCCCCAGAACCTAGATTCATGTAAAGAGGCTGCTTCTTTCTTTTTTGTCAGCTCACAAACTGAAAGGTTAGAATGTTAGCAGAGCATGTACCTGACATATAGATCGGCTTTGAATGGGACCTACTGTGACTCATTGCCCAGGGAGATTCAGCTCACCTGAGACCCACAGCCTGACAAATCCAAAAATTAGCCTCATTGAGCCTGGTAATCCACCAGTAAAGATAACTGTTTTACCTTCAGATCACATCTTTCTCACCTCAGGGTTTGAACAACATAGTAAAGTATATAAGGAACACAGGCAAAACCCACTGAAAATTTTGCGGAGGCCCCTCTAAGAAGACAGATTGGAAATCAGATGAGAGACGTTAGAAATCCAGATAATCTCCATGTAATCCTCCTTTTTGAACATGGTAATGTGTTTCAAGACTGGTCAACTATACAGGTTGACTCCTACTTTCACTGGAGCTGAAACAGAAGAAGACACAACTACTACACTGGGCTCTGGGTCAGACCCTACCTGCAAACTCCGTATTCAACAAAGGGGAAAAAATTCCCCTTTGCTTTTCACTGAGAAGACAACAGGAAAGACTGTGTGCTGAAAGTAGTGGAAACCTAACAAGAAATCTTCTGCTCAGAGATTCAGGTTTTTTTTTGTCATATATGTAAGCAACTACAGAGGAATCCTGCTTGTGGAAGGGGAAAGTGTTCTATTTAAAATATTTACTGCTATCAGAAAGAACAATTTTTCTCACCCTATCCTGCGGGTATGAATCAAAATAAGTGCAAATCATTGAAGTTTGAATACAAATTTTAGCTGCAATCTGAACTGTTATTCTGTTCAAAATACAAGAATGGAGGAGGTCCTTTAGTAACCGGTCTTAACCAGGATCAAACACAGAACAGAGTGTGACTCTCTTCTACAAATCTTTTTCATTAAAATCAGTGGAGTTTTGCCTTAGAAAATACTGCAGACAAGATTTTTTTAGCCACTAACCATTTTTCAATGTGACATTTTACAAATTAAAATAAAAAAATGAAAATTAGTTACTACAAATGCAGCATCTAAAGCAAGAGCGAGCCCATGTTAACATTGATTTCTCTGTGTTTCCTTCTCTCTTTCTTTATAAAACTTATGTACTCTGTCAATAAAATACTATCTTCCTTGATAATAAATCTGTTGTTTTAAGCTAGGATGTCACTATTTCCTTTTCCATGTAATTTATAGCTATATTGATTCTAAAGCTGTGGTTCTCTATTTCCCCCATTTTGTATTAAAAATAAGTTCTAATTGCAAGGCAAATAATCTTTGATTGAAGCACCTCACAGTATTTTAACTGTAGCTAAGGAGATTTAATTTGATTAATAGAGAAATAAAAGCCTTGAATATTTAAAATTATGATTTTCAGTTTAGGAAAAATAGAGAGACAGAGAAAGAAGGGAGGTTAATGGAGCCAGGGAAAATGTTCATAGATCAGCATGAGCAGATGTTCTTTTACTTTTCTGTCAACATTTCTGGTTTGTTGTGCATATAGAAAAACAAGGTTTTCAACTCTCACCATGATTTCAGTCTGTTGCCAGCTTTGCTTGCCTGCAGGATATCTGCTTATCTAGCATGGGAGCAGGATCAGACCTCCTCCCCTTTGGTCTAGAAGCAAAACAACCTTTCACATGGGCTACGAGGTTTGTCACACTCCCCCCTCCTTCACATACACATTTTCAACCCTTAGATCTTTATTTCATAAAATGCCTTTCCTCTTAGAGACCAAAAAACTGGCCAGGAGATGAATGGAAGGGCTGAGCAATATTAACTGCATTCAGGTGTGTGTTGGCTGAGAGGAGAGGATAGGAACCCGGCCCCTTCCTTGAGGGCAGCGTGTGTGTTCAGCCACGTGGGACAGAGATCTCCATGCAGCTGTACAGGGTTCCCTGTACCCCTGGTGTCTGCACTCAGCATGCAACTTCAGAGTGAGAAGGATGCTGTTACTTCATAGAGGAAATTCCAATAGCCATTTTCCTTTGTGAAGCACCTTTGAGAACTACCTTATGTGCTGACATGTCTGAAGTGTCCATGTTGAAGGATGAAACTGGTCTGTGGATGCACGTGTGTGTTCTTTAGGATTCAAGAGAATGGGACACTTCTTTTCATGTTTTTAATCCTTAAAGCAGGTCTTTTGCTTAGTACAATTCCATATTAGTTCGGAGCAGCAGCATTAAAGTTCTCTGGGGCAAGGAATATATATCAGCCTTTGCAAAAAAAAAGCAATCTGCTTTTTTTAAAGTTAATAATCTAATTAATTAAATAATCTAAGTTTTATCATTCACATTTGAGAGGGTTGGACTTTTTTTTTTAATTGTAGTAAAATATTTAGAGTAAAAAGTGTCAGTAGGTATCAGAAAATACCTTTTAATCACAAAAGGTTAACTCCTGCTGTATTTGTGCTATATAAAAAGGCCTAGCAGTTTCAGTGGGGAGTTTCTCAGAAAAAGGACTATGGAAGTAGCCCCAAAAGTCACACTACTCTTGAGGTGAAGAGCTCAAAGAGAAAAGAGAAAGGAATGAAGTTTGTCAGCAGCCCTGTCTTGAGACATACCTGATAGATGTGAATTTGTCCGAAGGTAGGGACTGTGTTCTGCTCCAGAGATCTTGTCAGCTAGATCTGACATTCCTTGAGCTGTCACGTGTGAATATCCCTTTAACTGTGAGCAGGAGTATGTGTGCTTGGCCAGAACACCACTACTGAAAATACCGCTTTTTCTTGACCAGCAAAATGAATTCTAGATGCACTCAAAAGCTGAAGTGTTGCAAAATTTCTTTTTAGGAAAATGAAGGGCACAAATTATTCCTTGCATACATCTTACTCTTCTATTCAAAAGAATTTTAAAAATAAAGCTTTAGCTAAATGTTTCCCAGATTCTTACCCACAGCTGTGAGACAAGCTCTTCAGGATCTGTTCACTGGTGATCCAAGCCTTTTCAGTTTTCCAGGCTTCATGAGCGTACATTCCTCAGCCCTTGGCGCAGTTCTTCCATTGCTGTAAAATAGTTAGGATGAGGCTGGTCAAAAGGGCAAGCCTTATGTTAGGAAAGAGGATGGACAACCATGTAGAGTCTCTGCTGGCCATTGCTGCCACTGTCCCCAAGAATACTGTCTATAAGGCAGTGGGATAGCTGGAAGGAGAGACTGCTGCCTGGGCTGGGTAGGAGCAGGGGCAGAGCATAGAGAAGAGAGAATTCAGTGGTAGTATCTCTTTCTTTTTCAGGCACAGTGTGAAATTGCTATAATACCCAGAGAGAGAGACATTTCACATGACCATCCAACAGAGTTGCTATTCCTTAATGTATTCTTTAATTCCTCTGGGGTTTTTCTTCCAGGTTTCTGCACTGTTTAGCTTGGATACCATCACCCATGGTTTTATGCTTTTGGATACAGTGCAAAAGCTTCTTGTCTTTAAAAGGCGTATGAATCAAGTGATAGAAAATTAATGACTTGAAGTTTTTTTATACATTTTTTACAAAAGCAAATTTATTCCTTCCTTCCTCCTTCCCTCTTCCCTCCCTCCCTCTCTCCCTTCCTCCAATTTACACAGTCTGAAAATATTACCCTTGTCATCCAGGTGTGACTGTAAGATATACATACCTCCATTTCTCTTCTGGAATGCGTTGTGATATTTGTACTGGGGTGTGTGGGAAGGAAAGGAGCACGTATGGTTTCCCCAGATTTCTGCCTGCCTTTTCAGTGTGAGGTTTGAAAGCAAGGCTTTGATCCGAGCATCAAGAACTCCACTGAGGGTAAGGACGGTGTTTTACTGTCATTGGATACTTGTTTGTTGTTTACTGTTGATTTCAAGTCTTCCTCCAAATTCTTCAGTCTGGAATTCACAGATTCAGACTTCTGCTGTGGGGAAAACATGGAAATTGTTTTTTCCCCTTGTCACAAAGTGTTTTCTAATAGTTGCCTCCTTTTCTGCTGCCTTTTCTTCTGCTTTAATACCTCTAATAAGTGTTACCATCTGCTTGGATGCCTCGTACTACACATTGTGAACAAGGCCAAGAGTTTCTGAGGGGCTGGAACAGTGTTGTTTACTATTAGGCATAATGTAGATCATTGTCTTTGCCTGGGGCAGGTGGGCTGGGGCTGGAGCACACCTAGAAATGCAGAACATGTGCTGAGGTTCAGCTATTTGCCATTTTCTTAAAAGGAGGTTTGGCTGTTAGCTAGTAGTGCTTATTTAGTATGCAGGGACTCTTTTCTCCTGCCATTCTCTGGCCCCTAACATGCTTAACCTTAGAAAGAAAGACATAACATATTGTGATGCTGCTAACTGGTCGAAAGGCACTATCAATTTTAGACATGATAGGTACACGTCAGAATCAGCATAATTAACTGGAATGACAATCCTGTTAAATGTGTTCATGTCATTGCACTGGCAATAAAGCATGTGTAAATTTACAATTAAGGCCTGTCTTTCTTCCATACCTTGGAGACTAGTGACAAACATTAAGAAGTTGAATAGCATCAAGAGCTGAAGAGAGGTATTTATCACAATAAAAACATCAGGTGATGCATTTCCCAGATTATCTGTCCTTCTTATGCAAATACCCCTTTTGCTGGAAATTTCAGGCTAAATAATACTTATATTTCTGATCTGAAAGGTGATATTTCACCCTCTGAATTTTTGTTTTCATTTGCAAAATGGATGAGAACCATATTGTTAACTACCTTGCATAAAGGTATTTGAAATATTTCCCATTTCACATTATACCTCAAGCTGAATTTTCTTTATATTGGGTGCACTGCACATTGCATATCCAGAGAGAAATTTTCAGGGATGCTATAAGACATTTCCTTACATTGTACATATATGCTACAGCTCTTGCTACAGTGATGGCTGGAAACCATCAGCACAAGTAAGATAAAGGTGATTTAAAGTGTGTCTGTGAGTCAGGCAGAGAACTGACAGCCATCTTTAACCAGCCTGACCCTGGGATGACCCTGAGCTCAGCTGGTTGAGAGATAGTTGGGTCTATTATGGGACAAAGGATCGTATGTCTGACAGGATGCAGAGAACACATTACAGGATCACAGCTGAGTAACAGTGCAAGACATAATGTACATTTATTTGATGAACAACACAAGCAAATCTTGCCAAGAAAATTTAATTTCAACTATTTTGTTTATTTCAAGTCAATCTCTTTCTGCTGCCTATTTCAAGAAATTAATATTTGCTAGCTTTTTCTCTTCTAGGAACAAAAGAGATGATCATGCTAGTGAAATCTATAAAGCATGCAGAATTCACACTGATAAACTCATATAATGGAGTTGCACATTTCTATTGTATTTTCTTCCCGTGTGGGCTCAATCTGCATCTATTCAACATTAAATTTCAAACATCTTCGCCTAAAACCACATATAATTTTGTCAAATGAAGCTGGAAATGTCAGAACTAGTGCAGCAGTGGTCACAGAGAAAGCCACGGGCTTCAAACTGCATACAACCTTGTACATGAGTAGCTGTACTCATGTAAAAGTGCCAGGAGACCAAAATTTGGCATGACAGGGTTCTCAAGAAGGGAGAAAAATACGCAAGTACCTTATCAGGCTGAACTTCCTTCACATCTAGTTTTAGGAATAACACTGTGGCAAGGGATCTGATATCCTCAATTTCAGCACTGGGAAAAGGGCTGACAGAGATACGGAAAATCTGTGTAACCCTGTACATCAAAAATTAGGTCAGGTCTAACCTTTCCAATACATAGCTCATCATATACCATGGACGGGAACGATTGCTGAGCTGAAGATATGGAAACTGAGGCTGGGAAGGGAAGGGGCTTGCCCAAGCTCCTTTGCTGTTCAGGCACTAGCCAACGTGCCCTGACCCTGATATTGACCACACTAGGCTTCTGTTGTGGAGGAAAGGGAGAATGGGTGTCTCATTGCTGGTGTGGCAGGCAAGAGAGGTGGAGTGATGGGGAAGGTTGACAGTATGTCTGTCAAATGACAAGTCTCTTGTCCCCCTGTGAGGGAGGCAGGAGCACATCTGCTACAACTCCTCTCAGTGCTCTGCCCATCCCTCCGCTTTCCCAAAGCTGCCATCCAGCATCACCAGGTGAGAGGCAAAAGCTTCAATCAACAGAAGGAAAACTGAGAGTTAACCCCCTGCCCTCCCTACGGCCCCCACCACCCATGTGACGGGGTGATGAGAGAGGCGGGATGAAGTACTGCACCACAGGCAAAGCTGAGAGCAGAGCTTTACCTCAGCCAGCTTTCCTGGGGACAGGGGGTTAATCTGCTTCCCAGGCCCTGTTGTCAGTAGCCACACGTAGTATTGCTCCATGCAGGCTTGGATATGGCTCGGAGTCCTATAGAAACAGCTCACTCTTTACGGAGGTACCGCGCTGGGTGACCTCTTCTAATGTATTACTGGTTTATATTTGTGCTGATTGCTTCCAAAGGGGAAATGACATGAAGTGAATCAGTGTGACCTCATTAGCGTGGCTCACACTGGTAAATGGATGACCACCATTAGGAAGGCTCTGTTGTGGCAGTGCTTCCATCGTGTTACCTGTGGATAGTATCATCATCTTGCTATAACCTGCTGCAAAGATTTATGCACTATGCTAACTTGCGTGATACAGCTGCTTTCTGTCTTATAAATATTGACTTCTGTGCCAAAAACAACAACTTGGTACAACATGAATTAATCTTCTGCTTGACTGATGCATCTTTACAGACCAGTTTGTCTTGAGAAAATAGAGCTCAAGAGAGTTTTATGATTTAGAAAAATACTTTATAAGTTGATTTAAAATATAGGCTGTGATAAGCAGAAGCATCATTGAAGTGACATGGGGGCTATATTTTGCCTTCTAGATTTTCCACACATCTGTTTGTCATCTCGACTTGTGTGAAATTTTAAAGAAATTGCCAGACTCTGGCTCCTGAATCTTTTCTGTATGTTGCAGTTTTTTGGATAATTTATCTATCAGACTATCCAAATGGTTTTAATTCACTTTTTTTTTTTAAATTAAAATAAAGTAACCTTTAGGTAATCTGATTTATCAGAACACTTGCAGATGTCCTCCATTGCAGTGGACATGTTTTGTTCTCAGCAATAGCATTACAATGACAGGGGAGCAAAGCACATCTCCCAGCTGATGTTAGACACTGGAATATTCAGTGTTAGACACTGAGAATTCTGCAGTATTGCAGAATTCTGGATTTGACAGCCAATAGCAACACACAGAGCCAGGATGCTAAAAGATTCTAAGGGAGGACATCAGCTTACCTTAACTAAGATCCTTCTAGGAAGACCTGTGCACTATAGTGCCTAAACAAAGATATTTTACAGTGCAGAGGAACCATTTAGGATATTAGATCTAAAGATGAACTTACAGTATGTGGACAGTTGCCCTCTATTGAAGTTCAGATGTTCAGGGCTCAAATTACAGGCACTTTTTGTAAGCCTGTCCATACTATGCATGACAGTGAAGGAAAGTGAGTACTCCCTACTGTGATGGAATTTTTTACTTGATTATGCTTTTATGAATCATGTGAAAATTAGGAAGGTATTGTGGTTTAGGACATTATCGACTCAGATATGTTACCACGTATTATGGTCTTATACTCTCTAGGCCAGGTCTGATGGACTTGCAACTGAATTTTTGTTCAGATGGGGGCTTCAGTGCTGGTTCTTTAAGGCTTTTGATAAAGCTTATTGCCATGTATCCCTGAATAAGCAGTCTGGTGGCAATAGTTCCACTCCCGGGATGAAATTCATGCCTCCAAAATGAAGGCAGTCACTGGGTTTTCTCACAGTCTCCACTCAAGCAGGTGTTTGATTTGTGCAATGCCACAACTATGCCTTCAAAGCCACTATCTCATGATCTCCACACTGAAATTTGCCTCTAGGCCACTAAAATCTGTGTAAAAAAAATTCCAATAACCATCATGGGGTAGAAACACGTATAGAGAGCTGATCTGGCTGAGGTGGTCACTGACATGAGGTTTGAGAAATCCTAGACCACAACCCCTCAGAATTCTGAAGTAATCTGAATGACCCATGATAGTTATTCCACACCAATGGTTATTTTTGCCATAAGTATAAGGATTATAGATCTCAGGAAAAAAAAAGTGCAATGAAAAATGCTACGGGTGCATAATACCAATAAATTAATAATCTTTTAGAAAGCTTACTTGTTATGTAGCGAAATTAAGCATTCGGGTTTTACATTTGATAAACCATAAGCTTTTATCTTTTATAGCTGATTCCCGTGTTTGCTCAGCGTTTGAGAACTCAAGCAGGTAGATGTTTGCACTGGCTGAGCTGTTTGGCAGTCTCAGAAAGGGAATTTTTAAAATTTTCTGATATTCATTGGAGATGGGTATGCCCATGCATTTAAAATTATGGTGCTGAGGGTCTTCAAACGAGAGTTGTTTTTCTCTTCAGGGGAGACAGCTAGACAAAGTAAACCAACACGGGATTTTAAGTTTCATCCCTGTATGTGTCGTAGTAATGCAAATATTCTCATATGGGAAAAGAGTATTTATCTTGTGGTCAATCCTCTAAAAAAACAACTGAACTGATTAAAATCACTTTCAATCAATAGGAATTGTAATCAGCAGGAATTTTCATCTATAGGACTTTGAAAATGTTAACTGAGAATTCAATTTCTGTTGTGATTATAAGCTCCACATCTATTTAATTAATTCAGGTGCAAAGCTGTTATTAGGAAAAGGTTCATTCATAGTAGAACACATGTAATTGAGGCATTTTTAGTGCATGGTTCCAAATTGTGGCAGTGATTAGTTTACCAAAAAAAAAAAAAGGAAATTACATGGCTGGAATCCTTAAGTGGGTCACATGGGTCACAGCCAGATACACATCTGTAACTGACAATAAACTGTGCAACTAATTATAAATATGCCAAAGTGCAGATGTGATCTTCAGTAAATACATGTTCACACAATACATTAATGGATTCATATTAAGCAGATAAAAATATTTTGAACTCTAGGAATGTATAGAAAGTAACATAAGGCTGTAGTTTAGATCTGCTAGATTCCAGACTTCAGACTCCAATGTAGGAAACCTTATGATAATTTAGTTTGAATTCCAAATTCAAACCTATAAAGCAAAGGCTCTTTAGTTCATTTTTCAACACCTTCCACAAAAGGGATGGTGACCAATAGCACAGTAATAATTGCTACTGTTTTTCATTTACAAACAAACCTAGACACTGGCACTTGGGCAGTACTCTGGATTGTGGTGTAGAGCTCATCAGCAAGAGCAGTGACTGAAGGCCCAGAACTGGCCACGTTCAGGTTAATCTGCACCTCATCTTCAAAAACTCCCTGCTCTCTCAGTGTAGCTGTCTGTGCTCCTGTGGGGTGGGTTGCCCTGACACTTTATATTATTTCAGAAAATTATGATTCCATTACACACTGAGCTCAATAATCTCTTTGTTTCTGTGAAAGTGAAGGTTTTGTGGAAAGGGTTTTCTCTCTTATCCAACTTTAATCTTGAGATCTTAATCAAACAAGCAAATCACAGTCCGTGATATATAGACAATGTTTTGGGTTTTCATGACTCTCTTGAGGCATAGTCCACTAATAGTTCAATCCCTGGAAGTATTGGTAAATAGTTTTTGGTGTGCTGCCTGATATTACTACTTGTTCAGACTCTGACATTGTACACACTTGTGATTCTGTCCCAGGTGTATAAAGCTAAACACAGGCATTACTCTGGATTTCTGGATCAGAGAAAAGCTCTGAACAGCTATCCTGATGCTTCAGTGACAGCTGAGTCCTCATGTGGCAGCTGAGACCAGGCCTGTGCCAGCACAATTGAAAGAGAAAAAGACTTCAGGTAGACACTGTCTGCACAGGGTGTGTGAACCCCTCAAGTTACCTGAAAAGTACCCTTGGACTATGAGTTGTCCATCAGAGTGGATGAGGTGAGCATTTCTGAGTTGGAGGTTCAGCAGGGACATTCACTTATACTTAGGAGAAGAGGGAGAGATCTCTGCTATTCCCATGTCTCCCTCCTCACTTTCTTTCTGTTGTATTAAGGTGAATCTGAATGAGACAGCTAGCAGAAAGCCAGCAAAAGGTGAGTGGAAGACCTCGCCTTGAGCCCTACTCATGTTGCCTTGAAAAAGTTGAGATTTGTTTTAACTGGGGGCCACGGCAGGGAGAGAGGCAGGAATGGCATTTTGTTGGGTGTCAGGGAAGTCACTCTTGGCATGACTGTTTTTTTCCCCCTCAATTTCAAATACTTGTAAATTCCTTCCAAGCTTCTTTAGGGGTGAAAGCTTTGATGCTTGATCTCAGCCCATAAAAGACCTTTTTTTTCTTCTGAAATTTTGAGGAATATTCTTTGATCTAACTTTGAGTCATAGAAGAGTGAGACAATGAACCTTCTTACAGGCTACAACTTAAAAAAACAAGGAAGCAAGCAAGCAAACAGAAGTACCTCAGAGAAAACAATATCTAATTTTGATGTTTGAATGTTCTTCTGTAAAGGCAGATGCAGATGCAGTCCCACAAAATTCAGGAAATGCCATGCACAGAAGATTCCTGTGTAAAATCCCAAGTTTGTAAAACAATGTTGAGAAACAATGTCTAAGCATGTATGGGAAAAATATTCCTTTTAGAAACACAAAGGAAAACCCTCTAGTGTGACAACCTGGGAATTGGAGAAGCGCTGTCTATTCCATTTGGCTGGAATGTCACACTGGGACCAGACTGTTGTGGGGGATTTGGAAATGCCTTCAAATGTACCCATCTCAGTCTAGTGAGGACTTGTCCATCCCATGTAACTGATGGCCTTTCTGGAAAACACATCAAGAGCTGAATTTTAACAACTGCACTCAAAATGATCCAAGCAATGCATTTGCTACTAGTGTTTGTTACATAGACACAGGTGGATTTTGGCTTTGCACTGGTAATCACCTCTCTCTGATCCAGTAGTGAGAGTGGATGCCTGCTTAACTGGACTATGGGATGTGCAAGCATACAGATGTGCTGTTAGCTACAGCACTGCCTTGTGTGTTATTGCCTGAAGAAATTCAGTGAGCTTTAACCTTTTTCATCTGATGGGTCACTCAGACCTGGGAGGATATTTATATGGACACACAGATTCCATTTGAAATTCAAGTACTTGTCCTTGATAAATCACCATGTTGATTTTGTTTTTTTTTTAAGCTATGAAGTGCTAAGCATGTTCTGTTGGCCTGATTTTGTATGATGAAAAATAAAAGCCTGTAAAAGAGATGATGCCATGAAATAATACCAGCAGGAATATATAATGAAAGCAAAGTAATAGTGTTTACAAAATCAAAGCTTATCATGCTGTGTAAAGCAAGGCTTTTATTTCAGCTGTATTCAAATCTGGGCTCTTCTCACTGGTTTTGTCTTAATAAAGAAAACACATCTCATACTGGCAAATAGAGCAATCCCTATTGAGAATAAAATGCCTGTTGCTGTCATAATGGATCTCCACTGACACATTTAACAGCTTGAATGTATACACTTCAGACACTATAACTTACACTAATTAATCTTTATTACACTATTAGTGCCTTGTAAAAAAAAAACCAAACCAGCAAGCGGAACCTCTGCAAGGATGTGTCATTGACATTAAAGGATAAGCCCGACGTCAATAAAGTTAAATTTTATTTTGAAACATAAATGTTCAAAGAACCTTATGCAGTGAGTGGATGAATCCAGCCAGATGAAATGCCATCCCCCATCACTGTAGAGTATAAACATGGCATATTCTTATCTTATGATGAGTTACGGGTTTCTGTTTTTAGAATTCAGAGGATTACTAAAGAGATTATCTGATCTGTCAATCAAACTGATATCTTGATGACTTGGAATACTGCAACAGATTTAGCAAAGTGTCTTTGCTCTAATGCTCATTCCGGGTGTCATGGTTAACCAACATCTTAATTACATACAGTGAATAATTTCTCCAATGTCTTAGTATAGTAACGTAAGTCTCAGTAGCGATATATAAGCATTGTACGTAGCTATGAGTCACTTAGAACTTCAGGGTCCCATGGAAGGACTGCTATAACAAAGAATTCAGTACTCCTTACCCATATTGAGTTGAATGAATTTGATTGCAGCATGCTTTGGAAACTCAGCACCCTTCAGCCAGTCCAAGTGACTCAGATAACCATATAGAAAGCCCAGGTACAGCAAACACAAGTTTCATCACGGCTAAATACCTGGTCACGGAAACTAAATAAATTAAGTTGAAATAATCCACTCATATCCACTGCTGCTACTGTACTGATGCACATGGTGAAGAGGAGAAACCATAGCACAGTCAGCTGAAAACAATTTTTCTCATTAAGTAGTGACCTGCATCCAGGTATCTAGTAGGACCCGGAGCCTTTGTAATGCCCTATTTGCCTCCTGGCCAACAGACTAATACATTGGCAAAGTCACCTGTTCACCTGTTTTTACTCATCCTCTCTGCTTTCCTGCATCAGCTTTTTGCTCTCATCGCTCCATCTGTCTGTTGTCTCAAACAAGAGGAGAGACATTTTGGTGAGGAAAAGATGGTTTGCTGGGTAGTGATGGACACATAGCTGCATGCTACCTGATGGTGTGGAATAAATGGCATTTTGCACACACAGCTGCGTAAAATTGTTTGGAGAAAAGGGCTGGGGGGCAGGAAGATAACAGTGCCATGCACCAGAGAAGGGACATACAGATACTCCCCAAAATCAGTAGAAAACCCCCTGATAAGTGGGAACAGTTTCAACACAGCACTTCTTAATTCACCTGCCTTAGATTTGTTGGGCAGGTTATCTGTGCTATTTAGGCAGCCCCGGGTATACCTGCTGAATGATCTAACATGATTTAAACATGAAAGCTTATCCTGGCTGCAGCTGACAGGTCTGACTGCTCTCCATCACAGCCTAATATGGAATTGCAGCAGAATAGTGACAGTGGGCTACCCCTGCCCTCTCTGCAGAGGGAGGGAATGTCACTAACACAGGTGACCTTAAAAGAGGTCATTGCTGAAGGAAGTTGATTTCACTGAAGATTATTATAGAATACACTTACATATATAAGCTTTTGTCATTACAGAAGGCCAGGGATGATTTTCGAAGAGACACTCTAAAATGGCTGAGTGCTCATTCTCACAATGATGCAAACTCATCTGTGCACCCTCATCTAAAATGTAGATTCCTAAAAATCAATGCAATTAATTCTCTGTCTGGGTAGTGAAAACAAACACAATAATTATGGTGGTTAATGTATATTACACATTCCTCTGATCTGTATTGGACCTGTTTTCTGTGACTAGCTGAACACAGACAGTACAAAAAAGACCACATTCTCAAGTGATGCAAGCTGATATAGTGCCCCAAACTCAAAGCTAGGCTACCTGATCAAATATTTCTTTCAAGAAGGTCCAGAAAAAGAGCTCAAGGGATGAACAAATTTGAATTCCTGTAACTGCATTTTCTTTATCTGGTTCTATTTATAGCTGTTTTCTATGGAAGTTCTTGTGTTCCTGTTTCTAGATACAACTATCCACGTGAAGTACATTTGGACA
Organism: Pipra filicauda; assembly: GCF_003945595.2. Taxonomy (NCBI): domain Eukaryota; kingdom Metazoa; phylum Chordata; class Aves; order Passeriformes; family Pipridae; genus Pipra; species Pipra filicauda. The sequence continues at coordinate 14,109 of NW_024105075.1, forward strand.
TTTGCTTCAGGATTGCTCACATGCTTATACCATTAAGAAATGGAAATCATCTGAAATGATCAGCTACAACACAGCTGCATGGCCTAACATTAGAATAGTTGTAGCCAGGCAATGGAAAAGTTGCTAACTGATTAGCTGATTAAGGTTTAGAAGGAAATATGGCCAAAATGAGCCAAATTATTCACACTTGGCATTAAATTAAAGTTTCGGTTCACTGTTATAGACTACCTTAATGTTTGTTAAAGTGAACTTTAGCCAGCTGTGCCTGGTATGTGTAACAGGTCCTCTGTAACTAAACCAGAAAGCAATGATCTGCAAATTCTAACTATGCCCTGTAGCAGTTATGACTTAAATGGGAGGAATAGACAAGAGAGCTACAAAGTTTGTTTTACCTCATTGATGCGTCCCTGGCCTAGCACAATGACTGGTGAACTCTGCATGATCCTTAGGGTGGGGTGGGCCACTTTGCTTAACCACTGCACATCAAGACAGACCTTTTGCTGCCATAGGGTTATTGATTTTCACATAGCAAAAGACACTCCTAAACTAGAGAAGAAAAAAAATCTCCCATGTTTCTTACTTTGGGTTCAATAACATCAAATTATCAAATTGACCTTGCATAGACATTACCCAAAATGATGTGCATGCCGTGTTGTTCCCAGTTCAAAGAAACAGCACATTGCTTTAAAAATAAAATGGTAGAAACTGGTAATTTAACGGCATGTAGCAAGCAGTTTTCAGCTTTGCCTGCTGTGAATCAAGTCCATGCCTTTCTCTCTTAATCAGAATTTTATTTAAATAAGTTTTCATTATACCACAAGAAACAAGATTGTCAACTCATTCTCTTGCAGTGAGCTGTGCTGTCTGTAGGGCCAGCTCAAAGCTTTCAGCAGTATTGGCAGGATTGAATTTTACAGTCCCAAGGCTGGAGGACTGGGCTCGTCCTGCTGCTGGATGGGGAAGGACGAAAGAAGGGCTGGAATGGAGGTGAGTCCTGGAGAGCCAGGCTTGCTATTCCCATGCCACTGGGGTGGGACATCTGCCATATCCCCTTACTTGACTTTCCAAGGTTCTGCTGGTAGACAATGCAAAAGCTATCTTGTCCATTTCTAGCAGTCATCTGCTTGATGTAACTGCTGATTTTGCCAGCGGCAGTGCCAGCTGTGGTTATTAGTTTGTCATGTTTAATACAATGTGGAAGGCAGAGCAAATACTGGTACCACCCTGAGCCACAGTGGGAGAGAGGTTTCAATTGGCAATGTGCCTGTAAAACTGCTTTTCCCCCAGTGAAAGGCTGGCTGTTCTTGTTTATTTTATGTAGGTATTATTTCCACCTCCCACAGCACTGCTGTGAAATGTGTGTCTTGCCTTTGAATTCAAAGATCAGGATAAATTCTCCCCTTCACCAGAGTTTGATTTAGGTTGGGCAGGGGGAAAGGGAGAGAAACAGCCTTAGATTGATCCTGGATGTAATCTAGATTTACTGAGAAATGTTAAACCCTGGATCTCTCCTACCTTCTCCTCAACAATCAGCATTACTACTGCATCAGTGCCAGCCCTCCCTCCTTCATCTCTTCTTGCCTGTAGGATTCTCCTTTCCTAAAGGAAACTCTGGTTGCCCATTGCTCACCATAAATGGCGTGGCCTGAAGGACACAAAGAATTGGGATTCAGGAAGTTATTTAGTTTACCCAAACTCAAGGAACATGGGATCATGTAATCTTTTATTGGTTCTAAGTCTTGCAACTTGTTTTCAGGCATCAGGAGCAAAAACCTGTCCTGGTTCTAAACTGGTTGAAGAGGCTTTGTTAGGATAGGATCACGTTGGTTAAAAAAACAAGATGGCCTAATCTTAAGTCTAATTAAAAAATTCCTAATTGAAATACAGAAACTGCACTAACTTTGGGGCCAGGAACACCTGTGTTACCAGGGAGGGGCAACATGACTTCCTTGGGGCCAACATAGCCTGCATATACTGGTGCTTCTGGGGCACCACCAGTGGGAGATGTTTTGAGTGCTCCAGGTAAATCTCTGGGCTCCAACTACCCCAACAGCCCTGTCTGGAGTGATTAGGGCAAGAAAGACTGGTCTTGCACATGGATCCTTCTAATCTCTGATATCACTTGCAACCAGCACAGACAAGATGTAGGCTGCCTACCTTTTGTCTAGCGAGTGTTGTGTCTTAGAAGTGAACTGGGGGTCTGAACATTTTTAAGAGCACCCTCTCTGGGATTGACTCTGGGGACAGTCAGCTGGGAAATGCTGGTCTTTCCTCCACAAACTCTTCTCCAGCTCATAAGGTATCCTGTGATGAATATTTGAAACACTTAACTACAGCCTTAAATACTTGGGTTAAAGCAGTAATTGTAGCTAATCACTGAAGGGAATAATGAGACACTTCTAGATATCAGATGACCTTACCACAGTAATACCTGTCTTGTCACGTTTTATTGTCTAGTGACATGGTGAAGGTTTGGAAGATAATTGAATAGCAGGCATTCATGAGTGAAGCCGTGATTAAAGGAGCAAATAACCTAACAAGCATGGTCAGGTACTGCATGTGTTTCAGCTGTTTATTTTGCTGAAGGCCAACAATTTATGCTACACCCAGTGGCTACTGGCTCTCTTCAGACCAGGTACATGCAATAAAACTGGAATGTTAATTGAGGCAGACTGCAAGGCCTTAAAGGGACAGTGCTCTTGCAGGTACTTGTGATACTTTATTCCAAGATGTTTCACTGTTGAATTTTAGTTTAAACCATGGTCATTGAAATGCTAGTGAGAAGGAATTAATAAAAGAGACAACATGTTTTGACACATATTGGACATCCTCATTTCAAAGTGAAATCCATGGCTTATTTTTTTCCTGCAGGTGAGATGACATATCAAACATTTTAAAGTAATGCCTGTGGTATATGAGAGATGCACTCTGCTAATAAATGTGGAAAAATGTCAGTGTTGTGGAATTATTGACAGGTCTGACACAAAATTCAGTTTCTCCAACACCATTCCATCTAAACAGAGTTAGTGGTGTATTAGACTCTCAAGGTCTGTGACTGCAGGTATATCACTCACTAAACAGTTTCCCAGCTATGCAGTTAGGGGGAAAAGGCCAATGTTATGCTCCAAAGTACAAGCTTGTCACTACTTTTTCTACAGCAAGTAGCTGTCTTGCTACTTGTGGGATTATTGACTCACTATATAAATAGTCATAATCTGTTCCGGCTTTACAACTATAGTACAGGCTCTTGAAACTCTTCAAGAGATAGTTTAAATGTTAGCTGTCCAGGCTCAGTTTCACAAAGGTATTTAAGGTTTAATGCTTCAGTGACTAAACTCCCACTAAGGCCAGAGGGAAGTCAAGTATCCCTATAGGATTTAGGTTTTAAGATATCATTGTGAATTTGACCTCTAGCGTCCACAAAGCCTCTTGTTGAGTGGCATAAAATGTTTCCTGCTCTCCAGAGATTAAGCATATTGGTTAGCTACACTAATCCCCACCTGTCACCTAAACCCAAAAAAAAGTAACTGAGATTAGTAGCTAGAAAGCAAGTGTCTCTCCAGGACTACACTAACTTGCTGGACCATCAAACCAAGCTATGCTTGAAGGTTTACCACATCTCCTGTTTTCTCATGAACAGGACATTGACAGCAGTTGAGATCCTCATATTGTCTAGGCTCTCCTGACATGAGAACTGTGCAGGGATTACAGATGAAGGGTGTTGGCTATCTCTGTTTCAGGGCTGCTCCACTCTGCTAACAATCTGAACTGCCTCAGGCCAGTTCCCTGTTGTTTGCAGCACTCCTACCTTTTCTCACACTTGCTCATGAGGCAATGCACTGGTATTTGTTCTGTGTGGAGCTTGGCTGCCAAGCATATCCTTATCAGCTCATGTCCCAACTGGATCAGCTGGACAGCGGGCTAGAAGGGAGAGACGTGGTTGTGGTGCATTTTGAATACTGTTGAATGCACAAAGGCTTAGGAGGTTCTAGCTTTGCAGCTCGAAGAATCATATATCCTGTAAAGGTATAATGATTCCTTCTTGAGAAGTTTTGCACACATTTCCTCTTTGAAGAACTGGACATATTCTGTCCTGTGGAAAAGCTATATCATGTTTTGATACTTTTTGCCTAGATTTTTAGATTGTCTTGAACATGATAGGTTTATATTTTCTCTTAAATGCCACTGATTTCTTATACGTATCCCCCCTTTAAAATTCAAATCAATAAAGAGGGATCAAAAGTATACACCCCAAATCCCATTGAATGAGGCCATGGACTAAAAATAGAACAATAAGTGAATGTCATTTAGAAACAATGAGAGCAGAAATAATATGTGAAAATATGGAGAAAAAGTAATTTATGGAAGACAGTCATAAAGATCTTGAATTATTCTTAAATGATCCACTTTATCTTTTTAATTTTTTTTTTTTTTTATTTTAAATTTCAGAGAGGACAAAGATCCATCTTGTGGCACAGTGCAAAGAAGTGGTGAGCCTGGGGAGGAGGACACTGAGCTGCTGGGATCTTTGCTTCTCATAAATGACTAATCTTGGGTCTCCAGTAAGGTTTTGTTGTTGTGTCAGCTCCTGTCTGCCTCCTCTTGTGTTTGGATAGAACCTCCTGCAGTGAGGGGGAAGCATGCTAGTCAAGGAGGTGCTCACATGCCTCATGTGGTGTCAGCTTCTCAGAGTACATTGTCCTTGTGGGCCATTTGTCACCTAGCCTTACATTTGGGATGAAAGAAATGAGCCTTTCAAGTGAACTTTCCCATCTTTTCAACTCTCACTTAATTCCCAGCCACTGCAGTCAGGCAATATTGAGTGCTAGAGTCCAGAATGTAGTCTGCAGCAATGTCTGGTTTGGTGGCATGGCCAGGGTATCTCAGCTGGGGCTTAATTTTTGGAACTCACTCGGTCTCAGCTTATTTTATCCTTGTTTTCTTCTGCTTGGGATTAGAGTGCCTCTGCTGTCAAAATTACTAATAGACCCCTGAGGCAGAAAATGTTTCTTCTGTAATGATACGTACTGTGCTACTTCACATCTGCAACGCTGCAGGGCCACTCTTTTGGCTACCTCTCACTTTGCCGGGGAGTGAGATGGAAAAATGACTGTCTTTCCCGGTACACCTTTAACATACTTTAGTTCAGTTTACATTAAATACCCAGGAGTGAGGACAGAATGACAGCTACTGTACTGTGTGAGCTGCCCAAAGGTAGATTCTGTTAATACAGAAGTTAGACAGTGTGACAGATAGATGGGAGATAAGCAAAAGGCTATTATCCCAAGGTAAAGTTATTTCAACATACTGCCAATAACCCCTACTTATAATTTGGATGAGAGGTAGGAGAGGCATGACTTCAGCTGAGATCCTTTGACTGCCATCTACACCTTTCAGTGAGGCTCCGACACTTTATCAAAGAGAGGGGAAAAAAAAGAAAGATCAGTCTTTATATTCTGGGCAGATGTCCAATAAGAAACTCCAGCAGAAGATTAAAGTATTTAACATGAAAGAGAGATCTCGTGCAATGTGTAATATCCAGCAGTTCTAAAAATAAGCATGTTTGTCAAGTCTGCAACAATCAGGCTGATTGCTAGCATTGACAGCATGACATACAGCTTGCAATCTGGCACAGGGGAAAAATGTTATTCCAATATCTTCACAGACAAGATGGCCTTTGCATTTACAGGAGAGGGTCTGCATAACAGCCCTGGCCCAGCATGCCTAGTGTCTTTCCCCAGCTGTGACACCCCACTCCTGAGGAGCTGAGGAGGAACTGGAAAGACAGCTTCTGAGGAGGATTCAACAAATACTGCTGCCTGATCTTGCAAGTCTGACCAGACCCTTCTAATGGTCATAAGAGAGGGAGTCCCTGGCACATCTGCTAGAGTGTCACATGTTAGTGACTGAGTTGTTCAGACTGCCATCAGGAGAAGTGGAAAGATGAGCCGAAAGAGGTAATGACTTTTCAGAAACTATTTGCTGAGCAGGGGATAGAACCATTCTCCACCCCAAAACACAGAACAGATAACTGACCAGAGAAAGGGCTGTACACAGCAAATGAGTGCTTGTGTGCTGATTGATTTCACAGTGTACTTCCTTTTGAATGCCAAGTCCTCCCCTGGGAGCAGGAAAGGAGTACTACACCAGATCCAATAGTGGGAGTGGATTTTGAGGGAGGGATAAAACTGGGCTGGAAAAGACATGTAACTTGACCATAGCTATAAAGGAAGCTGAAGTTCAGAGTAGGATTCACATATGGAATTGCTATCTTTCCACTTCTAAGCATGCTGAAGGAGCACTAAATATAAGTTCAGGATACAGACAAACTACCAGTCTGCTTGGAAAGCTTCCTGGTATTTATGGCCAGAAATCTGAACAGTGGTACTCAGAGGAATCCAATCTGCTTCCTGGGAAGGAGCTGCTGTCTTTGGGCTGCAAGTGATATCTCCGTAGCAGTACTCTTCTCCTGAGCCGACACAGTGCTTCTCTGAGGGAGACATCAATGCACAGGCAGCCGTCTTGCAGGGACTGAGCTCCAGTCAGACCTGGACTGGGGCCACAGACAAACTATATGCCCTAATAAAGAAGTCCCCAGACAGCAAGCATTTGTTCTTTCTAAGAACTATGATTGACCTGTTTTTCTCTTGAAAGCAAAAAGGTTTTAAAAGTTCAGTTCATTTTTCAACTCTTCCTAACTGCGGGGGTGAAATACTGCTTTCTGTGAGTCTGAGACCTGCAATGAAGTCTCTGGGCATGAAACACCATGTCCCTTGTCTTTCCTGGCTAGCCCTACTTATTGCTCCAAGAGCTCCACATTTGCAAATCACTCCTTTCATTTCCAAGTGTTCTTCCGATCCCCTTTGATGCATAGGATTTCTTTCACTTACTTTTTCTTTCCAGAAAGCCAAACACTAAAATCTAAATGTGAACATAATGTTAACCTTGCTAAAGCCTGTTACAGGCCGAAAGAACAGCCACATACATAGCTAATGTTCTTTACCACCTCATTAAAATGCAGGACAGCTGAATGCAGATGCTCACATGGCCAGAACTGCAGGCATTTGCAAACCTTCACATTAATAAAATTCCAGAGTACTTTATTAAAACATTGCAACTCCACCCACTCCCCAAGACACCTCTGGGGTTTGTGAGCCTGAAGAAAGCAAGCATTAGGCAACAGAACTATTTCTGGTTCTGGCAGGCGTCCTCTGTTCACAGATGAAGTCTTTGATTCCTGTAGCTTTTTTTCTTCTTTTAAATACAGAACTTATGACTTCATACTTTCTTCCTGGGGTTAAGTAGTTCTGGTTCATACCCTTTACTGCACATCACCTTCTAGAGTAAATAACCTCTCACGCTCTGTTTTTCTGTCAAAATAAAATACAAGCTCCTGACTCATGTCATCTGGGGCAGGTCCATAAAAACATGGAAATTCACTATTTTTGGAAAATACAAGTATTTTAGGGAAATACAGCCACATATAGCTGGCTTGCTGTCTCACAGTGTATCCCCAGGGCTGGACTGGATGGGGAACATCCTGTTTCTCTTACTAGTGGTCAAACAAGAGCTCATGGTTCTTAACCGTTCCTATACCAGTTCACAAGGCTGTTGCCTGTGCTGTAGAGAACGTACTGCATCTCTTAGGGGTCTGCAGGGAATTGTTCTATCCTTGCTGTAGAGAGAGACACTGGATATACTGGGTCCATTAAACAGTTTGAACTAGTTCAGAAAGTTTAAGTAATGAGAAATGACTTTGTGGCAGTGCTTTGAGTGAGGACTTGGAAAGTGTCCCCATATACAAACACGTCCCAAATGTCCCTGTTTTCTGGGAAAGCCTTGTCCAATTTATCTTTGTAAGGTAAGCAATTAGTTAAATACTATAATTTATGTGCTCATTCACCCATAAGTGTAAATTGCATTTCCTTGCCTCCTTGACCCTAAAAAGATATGTCTGGGTTTAATGACTCTAATTCAGCTGGTATTTTACCCACAGACACTGTTGGCGATGTCAGCATTTCTTGCACGACAAGGGAATTACCCCGGGAAAGCAAATTCAAACTCATACCTAGGAACAGATCCAACACTAGTCTAGCCATGCTCCAGCAACCCACTTCTGAGCATCCAATAACCTGAGCGCTGCTGATTGAATGCACCACCAGCAATGTGTTTTTCGAGATCCCAGCTGTTACCTTGGGCTCACCAGGAGGATTGGCATGCAAAGATTTCAGGAGGGAAAGAAAGATGTGTTCTCTGCCAGTTTCAACACTGCTGTGTGATGTGTAGGAGGCAGCAAAGCACATCCAGAAAACAGCTAAACTGGAAGAACAGCCAAATCTTTTGTGAGCGAGGTTCCTACTTTCGGCTGAGCAAAGGCACTAATGTTTCCTGAATGCATTATTTCTGACATTTAAAAATGCCTGGCCTTAAAAAAGTTCAGTAAAACTTGGCTCTATTACAATTGGTACAAATTTTGTCATTGATTTCAGCAGAGCTAGAATTTTACCTTGGACATACAGACCTACAAATCATCTATAAAAATCCATCTATTTAAGCTTAGTCCAAAACATTTTTGTATTCACATTTTATGATGGAAGACCACACTGCCAGTTTGAGTCAGATGCTGAAAGCTCTTTTATATTTAAGGCATGATACTTGGGAATCGGATGACAGCCTGTACCATTTCACTCTTTAGTAGCACATAATAGAGCAAGTGCCACCTGTTACAGAAGCTGTCAGCACTCTCTCTGGTGGAAGGGTGATTGAACAATGAAAAACACTTGTCTGATCCAGTCAGGATTTATGATTATATGCTGCTGAGTACATTTCAGGTTTTAACTGTAAGAAAACATTCAAACATGAATGTATCTGTCTATATCACTGACCTTTGCCCCTGATGGTAAACTTCTTTATTCCTTCTTTTACCTGTTACATTTTATTCCATAACAAAGCTTCTTCCTCCACAAAATTTCTTTTGATCACCTATTTCATACACTCTATTACTGAGTTACCTCAAACATGCATGAAACAAAATCTGTCCAGACTCACCAGGATGAAGCTAGATTTTTTCCCCCCAGTTATTCCTCTCCTCCACTGTTGTTTAAGGTTAGAAGAATCAGTTTCCAGCCAGGCTGTGTGGGCAGGAGACCTGGTAGGTAATAGAGGCCATTCCTTTTTGCAGAAGTGCCTAGGAGGATCTCCCTCTGTTTAACAGGCCTTCTTGCCATCACAGGTAGGATGCATATGGTTGGCTTCCATTTTTCCACACCGCCTTAGCTAAAAAGAGAATATTTTTTCTCTCTCACAAATAAATTTGGTAAGTTCCCTGAAGGCTTTGAGTGAATTGTGCCAGACAAACCTTGTTTGTTAGGATGCTTAGCACAATTACCATATAACACCTGTTTTGTTATGACAACATTTTCCATGCATACAATCAATTCACTGTAGTCACCCAGAGTCTGAGGACTTCACTTTTTGCTTAAGGTTTGTTTCTGTTTGTTTAGATAAGAACTTAAGGCAAGGCAAAGTGGAAATCCCTGCATTTGATCAGATTCTAGCAAGTAGCTCAGAGAGTTGCATGGCAAACCAAGGAGGAGACTGCAGAGGTGCATTCCCTGCCACTGTCATGCTTGGAGAAATGACAATGGATTAAATGAATGTGACAGAAGAAACTGCTGCTCAAGAACTTTGAAGCAGGTGAGTTCTTAGGGTTACCTAGGACCACCCTGATGTCCTTAGCTGTCCTTATGATTGCAGGAATTGCTTCTTGGAGGATCAAGATTTGTAACTCCAGAGTTTGTGAAAGCCTGGAGGAAAGGGCAGAGTTGTTTACGTGCTGGAATGCTCCAGATTCCCCTTTGCAGACCTGTCCCCCTTAGCAGGCCAATCTATGTCTACACTGTCATGACTTTGTGCTCCTGATCACAGCTGAGCCTCAGCTGCTTCCATCTCTAACCCTGTCACAGTCTTCTCCAGCTCAGCACTGATGCATGCAATCCAGCTTCTTCAGGGGAAGAGTGGAGGGTAGAGAAGGTGTACACATCTGGGCCTGTTGCAATCTTTACACCCCCAAACAGGCCAGGACACCTCAGGCACGTGGGTGCAATCTGTGGTCCCACTTTCTTGGGGAAGACACAACAAGGCAATTTCTCCTCACAGCTTGACCCACTGCACTTCACGATGCTGCCATATACGTATGTGTGGGAGGCAGTCTGTGCTTAGTAGAGTGAGCTGAGGGAGCATCTACACTGTATAACGTCCCATTGGTACCATGAATACATGTAGAATCACAGAATCATGGGAAAGCTGAGACTGAAAGGGACCACAGGCAGGCTCCAGTCCAACCTCCTGCTTGGAGCAAGGTCAGCTGTGAAAGCAGATCAGGTGGCTCAAAGCTTTATCCACCTGGGTCTTGAAAAGCCTGCCAGTGGGTGACGGCACAACCTCTGTGAGCAGTGACTTCCAGTATTCACTTCTCCGTATTGTTAAAAAGATTTTTTTCTGATATCCATGCTGAACTTCTTGTTTCAGTTCATAACCATTGCTCCTCGTACTGCTGCCACACACCTCAGTGAAGAACCTGCCTCCATTTTCTTAACAGCTTCCCTGCAGGTACTGAGGGACTGCCCTTATGTCCTCCCAAAGGCTGAAGAAGCCCAGTTCTCACCAGACAAGTGTTCCAGCCCTGATCTTTTCAGTTGTCCTCTGCTGAGCTCATGCTAGTTTGTTGATATATTTCTCACATTAGGTAGTCCAGCATAAAACTTCATGTGTCTGGGATGAAGACAGAAAAACATCAGCTACAATAACACCACCTGCACTTGGTTTTGTTTTGTGCCTAATCACAGGCTCAGAGAGGTTTTGCCTCACTTTCAGCTTTGTGAAAATGTCACAAAGAAAAATTTATTGCTTAAAGCAGATTGAATTTGTTGCCATCTTTTGGATTTTTAATACTAGATTTTATACAGAGTTAGGAAGTACATATATGTAGTTTCAAGGTACATGAACCAGATAGAATACTATTGCTATTTTGCAACATTTTCTTTTATATTAGTAGAATTTGCAATATATAGGTCTACAAAATCTATCTTTTTTTTTTTTTTTTTTTTAATTCAGAACTAGAAAGCTTCAAAAAGACTTATTTTTCAGAGAATTTGTTGAATCACCATGGAAAACTCTATCAAAATGCCAGATTTCAGCACACAGTTATTTTTCCACTATGAAAAAATGCTTACATTGAAAGATGAGTCAGTGAAAAAGTTTATGAAGCTGAAGCAGTTGTTATATTAATGTTGAATTTTCTAAGGGGTTGATTCTTTTTTGATAGAAACTGGCATGCCAACATGCCACCAACTGCAGCTGATAATCTCATTCTGAATGCAACCTCCCAACTAAAAAACTTATAAACCCATTAAAAAAACAATTAGTAAAAAATCATGGTGAAAAGACCATCAAGAATAATTCCATAAAAAAGATGTAGGTTCATAGGGTGTCCTTATACCATGGATTTCTGGGTACTAAGGGGTTTTACTGCATAAAAATATGCTTGTCCTCTTCTGATAATATTCTCCAATCATTACGTGCCAGACAAGACTGGACTGAGCTGTGTGGGTCCTTCATCTGGCACAGTTCTGACACTGATTTTATTTTACTTTCTCAAAACTAACAGCGTGCAAGCTCTGATCAGTTACACAGTTCTCCTTTATAGAGCAGAGACTACTGTACTTCTCTGATTTCCAAATGAAGACATGTTTAACTTTATCTACATGCATCTTGTGAAATATAAAATGTGCTGTGCAAAACATTACTGTGCTTAATTTCTGTAAAAATATCCATTCAAGACACCCCAACTGACAACAGTCATTGAGAAAAATGCATTTAAAATGTCTATGCTCTGACTTGCTCTTGCACAAGAAATCACATGCCAGAGATGCACATTTTGTTTTCAACTACAAACTTCAGACTTCTTTTTCTCCCTGCAAGGCATACTGAGCTACCACTGCTGAGTGGTGCAGAGTATTTAGCAGGCACAGTTAGCAAAGAACCCCCTGGAAATCCAATCAGTATGTCAAGACTGATGTTATTGATGTATATGGGGAGACTTCTCATTCCAACCCCTGCTGCTCCTTTAGAAACCCAGAGGATTGTTAACACAGTTAGAGAGAGTTCATGAACTCTGCTCTGTATGAATGCAAAGTATCTGGAACATTGATATGGAAGTGGAGACTCTCTTGCCTTTATTTCTATTCATGTTCCTTTACATAATATTTTAATGATTAAGAACCAGATTTAGCCCCCTGATATCCCTACTGGTTCCTCTGAAGTCAATTGATGGTTACCAAACATAGAATTTAATCGCAAATTTTGTAAAAATAAAGTAATAAAATTCCCAGGTCTTGCAGCTTCATAAAACTTTCAAATAAAACCTTTCCCTTTGGCTACTGCCATCTATTGTTGATTCTAATAGAAAAAAAAGAGAGAAAATGAAGCTTACAAGACACGGCACAGCCCTGTGCATGAGACTTTTGTGCTGGAGGCATAAATATGGAGTAAGTTCCTTCCAAGGCATTTTTAACAATGTTACACACACTCCACCAGGCAGGAGAAAGGCCTGATCCCTTCTAGCGTCCTCAGAGTATACTGTGTACCACTGAGGTGATCGTGAGGCATATAATATGAAGCAGGGAATTACAGCAGTTGTTCCTTAATTTACGCACCTAAGCCTCACTCAAGAAAACTTAAGTGATTTTGCTGGACTAGGTCCAGATCCTTCCTGCACGCCAGTCTGCCACCAGCTGCCTCCACTGCCTTCCCTCCCTCTCTGGAGAGGTTCAGAAGAGCTTGTTAGACTGGGTCCCATTCTTCACCTGTGAAGTGCTCTCACATCATGAGCCTGTACTGCCTAAGAGCTTCTGGAAGGGTGGAGGTCCTGTGCTGTAACCTCATAGACACTTCTTGAACTGCCTATTTGCAAGCATTGTGAGATGCCTCCACTTTTTTTTTTTTTTAAATATAGCTTTCTCTTTTTGACATCTCGGACTCTTTTATATTCAGTGGGCCAAATTATAAGGAGTATAAAATTGATTTAGCTTGCATACAAAAGGTCATCTTACACTGTGCTCTTACTTTCAATTTCTCAGTACTTCAGAGTCATAGGATGAGTTATTAAATGTACAATAACTACTAGATAATTTTAAACATCTTTTACTTATAACTAATACAATGTTTACAGCTAGCACACATTTAAGAAAACTGGTTGATACCTCTCTAGGTCGGTAGATCACTTTGGGAGAATAAATAGATGCTGCAGCAGCAGCAGTCTAGTTTTTACCAGGAGTTTGTTCAGAGTAATAGTTGGGGCAGTCAGTTTTCACAGCTATCATACTGATCAGCTTCTGAAAGATGATGAGATGGAGTTCAGACATGTAGAAAAGAGGCATTCTTCACTGTCCTCTCTACCATACCTTCTCATTTTGCTGGCTTCATGTGTTTAGGTATGGGGAGTCTAAATAAAAGGTTTTAGCCTGGCACTGTAATGAAATACAGTAATTTTAGATGTGATGGTTGATTAACATGGTAGTTGATGTAACACGATACCACATTTTTTCTGTAGTAAAGAAAATAAGTAAGAGATTTATTGACAGTGGCTTGTGGACCCAGTGATTTGTTCAAACCAAATGCTAAAACAACAAGAAGCCTACTGCTGCTGCCACCACTGAAGCCACAAGCAAACAGTTCATGTCTTGGAACTGAAGGCTCACTAACAAACTGCCTCTCTGCATCCACTGAGTGTGTGGCCAGAAGAATGCCGGGCAGCATTGCCATTTCTGGTTAGCTTTGCCTAATGATAGGTCACAAAATTTCTGTGTTTTTATTTTTTTTTTCAGTAGACATTTATCCAGCAACACACTCTGGAAGTGTAAACTTACCTGTCTTCAACAGAAATAAACCACATTCCAACCAGCTACATTTTGCCACTAAACACAAAATTTCTTTGCTTATACTGTCAGTGGTCCTGTCATTTTTTTCAGAGTGTTGTGTGATATTGTGCTTCTGGGTCCTGCTATAACAAGTGAAGTCAGGAATTCCCTTCTCAGAGTGAAGCCTTCATTGCTGATGGCTGTATTGACATGGAGATGATGGCTGAGAGTAATATGTATTGAAGGCACAGCAGTCTGCTGAGATTGGTGATAGTCACTCCTGAAATGCTAAATATAACCTTAAATTTTACAGTATTTTGACATGCTTTATTGGAAGGTATCATAATTTCTATAGTTCAGGTCTGAATCTAGTTTTGTTTTATATATCTTTAAGACATTAGAGCAGGTGTGCAGACTTCTGGATTTCTTCCTTGCATCCAGGTCTTTTTACCTGGTAAAATAAGTGGAAAAGGCATCTAAGTCAGATTTGACTGCAGACTGTGTGGGACTTTTGTTCCTGGCATGCGAGTCTGCAGCAAAGTCCAAGCTCAGCTCTCCCATTATCCAAAAGGTTTTATTAGTCTCCAAGAACGAAGAACCTATTGCTTCTGGCTACCCGGGTCCCAGGGTACCCAGATAAGAAGGACAGATAAGATACCATAAGAAGGATGTAGATTCATTAAGGGTATGGTTTCATGATGTGTCTGCCAGCAGGAACACGACACAGAAAGCCCGAATGTGCAGAAGGCTGCGACTGCAGAGAGACAGTGAAAAGCAACTTTGGCCTCTGTTCTTTCTTTGTTCTGAGGTGAAAGGACCACTGAGATCAGTGGCTTGTGATTGATCATTTTTGCTATCCGTTATCATTAAGAATGCAAGATCTTCATTTACAAACTGTAATGTTCCCGGCTGTGTTGCAATTCTGGGGACAGGATGCAAAGGAATAGTCCTTTCAGATGACACTGTTGGTTCCCGTGTATTCTCTTCCCATTTGAGGGAGCAAATCTTGCATTTGCTCATCAAGATAGAATATAAATGACCATTTCTGTTGTTGATGCATAAATCAGAACAGATCCCAGGTTGTTCATCAACTGTTTCAGTGCAATTCTTACATGTAGCAATGTGTTCATCCATGTACTCTTGCTTGCTGCCTGGAGAGAAATCATCCCTTCAATACACTTGAGGCTAAACCTCCCAGATACATTTTTACCAGCTTCTAAGTATTTTGTGATCAGAAACAAAGGGTTAAAAAATACTTTAGCTGTATTATTGATGAAAATATGATTATTAGCTTACAAAATTAAATTGCATAAAGAAAGGTTCAGTGGTTTGGAACTTTGAAATATAACTTTTATACAAGTCTTTATTTCAATTTCTAATCAATAATTCTTAGAATATGGCTTCATTTCTATTGCCAATAGTGTTTTTATGGAGAGTATTTCATTCAAAATAACAAATGGTTCAGGTGATTTATATCTCTTTTTAAATGTAATATCTTAATATGCACTGTACCTTATTATGGATGCCTGTCACTCATGCTTCAGTCCAGTGAAATTACTGGTGAAACTATGACTAATAAAATTGGTTGTGAACCAAAATTCAATAACAGCAAAGTTAATTACGTGTTTACAAGAGTATAAACTTACAGTTTGATCAATATGTAAATTCTGACCTTCAATGGTCTTTTCAGCCTTCTTTTAAGCTTTTAGTCTTGCAAAGATTAACTTAACTGCCTAGAACTTCCTTTTATGAAGTTACCAGTATATGAGAACAAAGAATTTCAAATGGTGAGTTTATATTTTTCAAAAATTAAACAAAATACAAACTGTTGATGCTGTAAGTACTCATTCATCTTACTAAATGGCAACATTAAACTGATATATATTTACTATAACAAGAATAGCTACTTAACATTTTTTATATTTATTTTCATATAAATTATGCTATTAACTATATTAATGCAGCATTCTTGAAACACACTGCTTGAGACTCCTGTCCAAAGTGTGAAGAGTTTTGTATAAGGGATGGTTGTTGAATCAAAGCATTTTTGAAGTTATTTGTCTCCCAGGGTCTGCCAAAGCAGTCCTTATGTATCAATGATCATCTTTCCCTGACTGAACGACTATCTTTTATCTACATTTCCTGAAGAGTACCTAGAGATACCACTGCACTTGTTTTTATACCGCTTCTTTTAGGGAATACACTTCTTTTGCAGATAAAACAGGCATATCATTCCCTGTATTTAACATTGCTATGGATAGCAATAAGCTTGTCACACACAAGCATTATTCAGGGCAGCCAAGAAAATATCTGTTTTTGGACAGATAACTTTCATGGTAAGTTCTGATCTGACTTTGGAATGACGTTGTTTGAGTGAAAAATTTGCAGAATATTGCCAGCTGCACCACAAAAAAATCACTGAGAAGGACATTGTTTCTACCTAGAAATCCATCACTTGTATGTTTGCTTGGCTGGTTTTGTGTTACATTTCTGTCCTCAGAGCCAGCAGGGAATTGCAGTTACTGGGATGGAAACTGAAGGAAGTTCTAGCTCAGACATGAATATATCCTATTGTGCAACATGAAGCTGTTATTTTTCTGAAGGATTTGTGGTTACAAAGCAAACCACAAGACAAAAGCAATTGGATGCTTTCTAGCATATTTGGACTGACTGGCTTCTAAAGTAGGACATATGTGCTCTGGTTCAGCACTCAGGCAGCTCTTAGACACTGAAGTAGGTTGCTTAATGGACACAGAAAGGATTGACTTATTTTAAAATAACCTGCAGAATTTCATTCAATGTTTTAAAATGTTTATTCTCTCAGGAAGATTATATCTCTGGTAGTAACAGAGAGTACTTTATTTCAGAGGTGTGAAATCTTATGGCTTACCTGGCTGTAATTTTTGCTTCTGGAACTTCCCTCAATGTCTCCCATCCCACCATTTCAAGATCTATCAAAAGTTCCAGCTGTTCCTTTTCTCCTTTGTGGCTGGCTTTGTCAGTCTTGGAACAGAAGTCCTAGCCCAGAAAGGTTTACTCCTTCATTTTAAATAGCCATAAAAATCTAATTTCTCTCCTGGTTTAAACTGATATCCTCTGATATTGTCAGTGTTACCTAGGAGCTCCAAATGCATCATGCAATTAATTCCCTAATTTCCTTCTTCTTAAGGTAGTTGTGGAAGAGAATAAAACCCCTAAACACTGTAATTTGCTTCAGTATCAGCAATCATTTCAGTCCTGAACAAAGGTGGAATAATGTTGCATGGCAATAGTGTTTTAAATATACAAACCCAGAACATCACACACATCACAGGATCCTAGGTGGTCAGGCTACACCATGGAAAGTTTACTCTAGCATCCAGAGTAAGAGATACTCTTTAGAAAGAGATGTGGTTCTTCCTGATCTGGAGAGCCCCTTTCCCCCAGCACTGGGGACATAACTGGGAACCAGAGGACCCAAGCAGCTGGCATGATGCATGTGACACCTTGCAGAACTGGCTGCAGCATTCCTGCTTATGAAAAAGCCAGAGCTGTATTGTGGCTTGATGCTGGAGTATAAAGTTTAATGTATTTTGCATGATGTTGGCTAAATAAGGCTGAAAAATGTTGGTAACATAGAATGAATGTATATTTTGCCCTTGTTACTGTGATTTGATTAAAATGCTGAAACAAAAAAGGGAGTGTAAAGTATCAGTCAACATACAAGTGAACCTAGTGAGAATTACTTGGTCATTGAAATCTAAAAGTCAGGAAGGTTTCGATCTTTGGGCTCACCTATAATTTGTGCACCATAAATGTAGACTGAAGTCGTTAGGGACTTTGTAATGACAGTGCTGTCTATAACAGTATCGTCAAGCAAGACATTGGCATAAATCATTGGCACTTTGCAAAGTGTCACTTCTGTCAACCTCCCAGTGATGTGATCTTTAGTCTTTCAAATCTATAGACTGGCATTTGGATCAGCTAAGCACCTAGCATCCTGTCTTGCATATTAAAGCTACTTTAGCCAATATCTAAATGCTGAAGTAATGCCTGCTTAAAAATATTTTTGAATTATTTGCATAATATAATCCCAGTACTTTAAAGCTTTCCTATAGGGCATAACTGTACAGTCTGTCCTCTGTTGATGGATTCACAACTACCTTAATCAATAATTAAGAAAAAAAAGGTATTAATTGAAGCAAGGAGCCCCATAAAATAACTAAATGGATGTTAAGAAAAATTAGATACTAAAATAATCGCAGTTTATAAAATACTTTCAAAGAAATTTTATGAAGACAAGCTTTTCAGTTTGAAATTGTTTTAGATAATATACAGGTTTCTTATGGATAGAAATGGCTTGTAGGGGTTGATACAAATAGACTAAATAACATGGATAGATTTAATAACATCTGAAAATGGACAGCAAGCAAAGAAAGCAGTCTTCTGTCTCTACAATGAACCTCAAACCAGAACTCAGTAATGTAGCACTTCACTGGACAATACTGCAACCCTATTGGAATCATCTTGTTTTACCTATGGATGAGTTTTTAGAGATGATGTATTGCTAGATGTGTAAACACTCCTGGGTATGCTCCTAGCCCTGGACATGTGTTTGTGTTACTGATAAATTGTTAGATGGTCCCTGGTATGGTCTTGTTCTGTGACTGTTGTCTCAAGGACACTGATTGGTACAGATGTTTTTGTAACGGCTGCCGAAGCACACGCAGAATTTGCAGGTGTCCTTTTGAGTACTTTGAGATGACAAACCATAGTCACTTCATTATACTCTTCTAATCCTTCCTTTAGATATTATAGTTCAGGGTTGTATTTTTCATGAGGTTTTAGAAGGGTTTCCTTTTGAATTATGAGCGTATTTGATGCACTTTAAGACCCCTTGCAGTCTGTGCCAAAGCCAAAGCCAAACTGACTGACACCATGCAATTAAAAAGTTGCATTTGCATACACAGACGTAGTGAAAGGCATGAAGTCATATATGCCACAAACAAGATTACATGTAGCTTTATGAAAGGCATCAATAAAGATGACTTTAATCAATTAAGATTAAACTATCTTAGTCTAGAAGACATGATTCTTAGGCTGTTTGGAAAAGGCTATATTAAACAAATGGAATTCATTTTCTTGCTTACTGGCCTCTGGAAGTTCCTGGACTACTTCTAAAGTGCTTATAAAAGGTTACTGAAAACAGACCTGTTTTCAATACATTTAGGTATTTGTTGAAAAAGTTGGAGAGGTTGAATTGAGGGCAATAGGCATAGCAACTAGATTAACAGTAAGCATCTTCAAATTCAGGCTGAGTTTTAAGAAAGATACATGTGTTCAGATTTTACAAAGACCTTTCAAAATTCTGGCAGAAGTAGCTGTAAAGTTTCATTTGTCAGTAAACAAACAAATCTGAAACTGTTATTTAGGGCATTGTGGTGTATATAAGCTTTGTGGTAAACTGAAATCCTATTGTTCTATATTCTTTTTCCAGGCATAACATAATTTTGGTTTCTAGTTACCATCAGAACAGAAGTGGGCAGTAGAAGAATGGCAACAATCTCACAAACATTTTGCAACAGTGAGAATCACAGATGGATGACCTCAGAAATTGATTTTACTGTGTTTTTGATTGCCAAAGGTAATAAATGAGTAACTTACCCAGGTTGTATCGATAAATTTGAAGCAAAGTGGCTACAACCGGGCATGATATAAACAAATGTGCTCAGAGCTGAAAGATTTATAGCTCTTTTAGCATAAAAGCTGCCATATCTTTCTAGATATGTTGAAGTCTTCAGTGCCTAATTTTTAAGGCAAGAAGAAAGAATAAAATTCTACAATATAAAGCCTTTAATGATCAAAAGTAGAGCAATGGAGGTAGTTTCTTCTTTAAAAGACCAAAAGATATTTTAAAAGTAACTTGGCAATACAGTAAGAGCATCATCCATCATCCACCTGAAACTCAAAGGAGAAGCCCCACTTCCACCATTGTTTTTCAATGTTAACATATTCATAGCATATTTCCTAGATTTTTTTTGTATATGTGTCTTTAAGCTGTGCAAGGGGGAAGTCACAGCTTTCTGCAAGGGCCATGATGGAAAAGTGAACTAATATTTGCATTTCTGCTTTCTGATCTTGTTTTGTCTGTAAGCTCAAAAAATATATGTTCATGTTTATATAACTTTTTCTACCATGAACTATGTGAAGTGATGAGGGATGAGACAATATTTGTGTATTTAAAAGGATAAAAAGAAAGAATTACAAAGATGATTTCTATCACGTGTTTAGCTAGTAATTGGAAACAAAAGAAGAAACCATTAGCAGTGAAATTAATGACTATCCTGCCGTGGGCTTTATGGGGTCAGAATTTTCTTCCCTATGATGAGGACCAGAGTAAGAGAAACAATTGCACAAATTGTAATGATAAGGGATAAGTCTGGAAAATAAGGAGATGCTCCTCCAACGCCATTTCTAGTCTATCCTTAGCTACATGTTTTAGCTAACCAATCAGAAGCAAAAGGGAAGTTACTAGATTTCATACTTAACATTTTATTTCCAAGAATAAATACATTGCATCCAAAGCAGTAAGGGTCTCAACAGAGAGAAACCCTCCCCTCCCCCGATATTCCAGTTCTTCCTTATAATGGACTCAGCATGAAAAGATCTAAATAATTTCTCCAGATACTGAGATCAATCAGCTAAATTCTCTGCTCTTACACATTGTCACTATAGTGTAACTCTGCTGAAGCCATTTAAGTCAGACCAATGGAAAACTGGTCTAAATGAGAACGGATCTGTCTGGAGAAGGAGGCAAGATGCTCAGCCACTCAAGAAAATGCCATATCTCTTATAGCATAGCTTCTTGACAGAATATCATATGGCAAAATAATATTAAGGGAAGTTCCACTTCCTTTCTGGTTTGTATGTGCTCTCTCACTTAATACAGAGTATTGCTTTTCCCATATGTATAAGCAGCAATGGTTCAGATCAAACACAGCACTTCACGCAACTATTCCTGTACACCTAGAAAACCCCAGTTACATTAATTCAGTGCTGGGGGACCCTGAGTGACAGGGTAGCCTTATATCACTACAGGCATAAATTTCTTCAAGACCAAGCCTGGATCTCTTTGTAGTGCTTAGATGGACAAGCCCCCTCTGAGGTATTTCATCTGCCTGCAAAGAGCTTTGAGGATGGGTGTGGGCACACATGAGAGCATGGCTGCTTGCTCTGTCTCTCTCCAGTTTGCCTGTCTTTTGAGTTTTATATGCTTTCAAAACACACTGAGATTTCCTGAGATTTCACACTGAGATTTCACCTATTGTTCATGATATTTCCATTTTCTCAGTTGTTCTGATATAGACAATTCCTTTCTCTGCTCTTTTCTGCGTCCAGGGCAAGAGTTTGTAGAAGCAGCATCAGCCACTGACCCTTCCCAGCAGCCGAGATTCAGCTGGTCTGCAAGAAGATGACAGTAGTAGTAACTAGTAACGAGTAACTTCAGTAAGCTGTGGGCATAAAATCTCACAGTTTGGGGGGACAGGGGTGCAGGTTTGTTGCATAACTGTAGATGATAAACATTAAGAGGTCAGCTACCAAGGTGCTGCTTTTCCCTTCCAGGACCTTCATTGAGTTCTTACTGATTTTCAGGAAATTTGGCCTGGCTTTCCCAGGATGTTTGAAAATGTCTGCTATTATTTAAGCAAGTTTTAAATTCTTGTACCGGTTCTAATAAAAGGTGCTATTGCTTCATGTATGATTTACCAGGGAGGATGGCTACCTGTGATACAGTAGTCAGTAACTATTCAACCCTTCAAGTGCCTGGTCCTATGTGGGACAGAGCTGTAGCAAAGTAATATCTTCTTATTTCCTTTCTTTCTGCCTCTATCACCATCAAAATATTCTCTCTCACCACACTTCATAAGGACTTTCACCCGATATGAATTCGGTACCTAGTATTATTTGTGATGCTCTGTGTTTCCCAGTCCTTTTGTACATTTTGTCAATACAGTTGAAAATGCTTCAAGCCTGAATGTCACTATGTGTTTGTAGAACAACATAACCTGTGCTCGTCAGGACTGCAAGGTGCTATTGCTGTAATTAATTGACTAGCTTGACTCTTAAGTAATTTGGGTTCTGTACTAATACCGAGTCATTCTCAGGATCAACACATCTGAAGGAGTGGAAAATACCTTTGATCTACCAATTGTAATCAAAATAGTGCAAAAGATGAATTTAAAAATGTGTTATATAGTTTAAAATTATAAATCATAATCTTGAACCCTGACTTTTAAAACACAGAGACGTAAGGGGCATTTGTGCTTCTTAAAGTCTTCAGGAAATGATTCTCCAGCTTTGCTTCAAGTATTACTTACCCTTTACACCTAGTATCTAGTAAAGGCGCTTAGAAAAGTGTTTGCATCCTCAAGAACTTATCAGAAAACATGTGTAAAAATACTCAAAGACATTGTGCACAACTGTTACTTATGGACTTACGATGACAATGTGTATCAAACACTCAGCACATATCTAGGCAGCAGCTAAAGTTCAGCTACTCAACTTTAACCCCCAGGAGGAGGTCAACAGGAAAAAGGAATGCATGTTAAAGCTCACACCAATGTTAAGTGAGATTCCTTCAATGGGGCTTGAACTCCTACTCGAGATATCAGCAGCAGGGCTGAGTGCCTTGGAATGCAAATTGAGCTTGTTACTCTTCATCACAGGAGTCATAAAAGTTCTACATCAAAGATGCAGATACAGGCTGAATTTTATCCAAGGGATATTTCACCACCTACCCAACGGCCAGCTTCCAGATAATGGCAGGGAATACTTTGAACTACTATTGCTGATTAGACTCCCTCTGTCTTCACAAATACTTTATCATTGTTTGTTCCACTAAATTAACAACAGAAATGCACCATCTTGGAACACAGACTTTATGAAATGCT
This sequence comes from Pipra filicauda, assembly GCF_003945595.2. Taxonomy (NCBI): domain Eukaryota; kingdom Metazoa; phylum Chordata; class Aves; order Passeriformes; family Pipridae; genus Pipra; species Pipra filicauda. Next base: position 36,958 of record NW_024105075.1, read on the forward strand.
CTCAAAGATGAAAATCCTCACACGTTACAACCTCTCTTGTTACTGAATTATCCTTCATTTTTGGTCTTTCATGTACCAATAATAAAAAAAAAGGAATCTTGTTTCTGAGTGTTGCCAGACTAAATAATGAAATGTACAATTTTACTGGCCATGAGATGACTCCAAGTTATAGTGATTAATTTAAAATAATTTAGATACACCATTTCACCTGCAAGCATGGCAAAAAAATACCAAACAACTATTTAAAAAAAATTACCAGGGGGACATGTAAGAGAATGGTACAGGTAACAAAAATGCCCCAGTTTTTGTTGCTTATTGTTCAAAGTTCAAAGCACATGAAAGGACCCAGCACATAGGGTTCACATTTTATCCATCTCTTAAATTAAGGTGAAGGTTGTACCAAGGAAGTGAAGAAATTCAGATAAAGTGAGGGGGAAAAAAGTGAAGCAATAAAATAAAAAAAAAATGATAATTTGCATAAACTCAGGCGTTTTGCTATTGGTAGATTGAGCTGTTGAATGAAAGAGAAAATAAAATCATGCAACAAAAGGTACACAAAGGATTAAAAAACGAGAATAGAACAATGCTTTTTGTGGTACTGGTCACACAGACTGTAACTTGTGAAACAGGACCGATGACAACAAGGCCCAGCAGTTTGGACTTTTTTTGATTCCTTTGATGAAGATGAAAGAAGAGATACATAAATCAGTTTTTCTTTTGAATTCTAGAAGGTTTTAAGGTACTGCACTGCAGAACGAGGTACAAAAATGCAGACAACAGACAGATGAGCAGGAATGTTCAAGTGGAAAGGAGATCCGTACCTTTGGTCTTCATATTTCGACCATATTTTTTTCAGTTTCTCTTTGTATTGTTTTTGCTGAGAGGACTTTACCAGCAGTTCCCTTCCATGTCACTTTTTGTATGTCTCCCTTTAAGGTGTGAACTCGACCCTTCATGATGATCACCCCTTGGTGAAGGCTGTCCTGCCATCACCCATGGGCAGTGCCAGTGAGCACCACCACGCAGTTGGCCCTAGTAGAGCAAATAAAACCACAGGGAGTCTGAACATGTGTCAAATCTGCTCTCACCTAAGGAAGATCTTTTATTCTGTGCAGTTGTTTCCTGGTGAATCTACATGCTCTGCTTCCTCTGCAATATTCATTAACACAAGTCACTTGTACAGTAAATATTTATTTAACTTTAAGATTTATATAGTGTCTTTGCCTACAGCACCTAGGTGGTATTTGCAGAAATTAAAAACATAAGTTATATGAAGCTTTCAATAATGTTTTGCATTAAACTGCTACTGTTGTCAGAAATAAATCAGCTATATTGTCATGAAATGAAATAAACCTAACAAAACCCAAACAAGCAGAAGTACAAAATCAATCAACCAAAAGCTAACCAAATAAATGTGGCTTGCATAAATACAAGCAAGAAAGATTGACTATCAGCTGCATCAATGAAATACCTAGACATGAATGAAAGCAGGCATCATTAATCTGCATTGATTGCATTTGTTTGCTGGGCCGTGCTTCCTATCTGACCTGAACACTAGCTGGAAGCCATATTGCTGGTGCTATTTGTAGGCAGATGTATGTTTGCAGCAAACCCGGTGTTAAAGGCGAGTGATCACGGTAACTGCTAAGTTTAGGAATGTGAAAGGGAAGCATTTTTCCTGGCAGCAAAGGCAGTTTCAAGAGTTTCAGCCTCGTTGATAATTTTCTCCTTTGTCTTTCTGTTCATTACTCCAGTGGTTGCTTAAGGGCAGCCATTAATGCAATTCTGCAATATGGTCAATTGGTGAGTTGTTTTAGATTAGATACCTCCAGAAGCACTATTAACAAAGAAAATCATAGAGAACAGCAAGCCCCTTAGTCATTGCACTGATTCATTTTAGGACACAATATCAAAAACAGCTAAACCAGCATCACTGAGAGACCAGCGAGCTCTGGGAGTGAGAGGAAAAAGAGAAAGAGAGGCTTTCCTGCCAGGGAAAATGTCTTGGCAACTATACACCAAGTTAGGGAGCCATGCCAGTCTCCATGGTAGCTGAGGAAGAAAAAGGAACCTTTCCCAAGGCCCTCAGGTATCTGAAGCTGACTCTGGTCACTCACAGATACAGAGCCACATATGAGCATCTCTTAAATACTGCACACACCATCGCTTTACATTTGCTTTTCATGTTGGGCTACATGCTCAAGCCACACTAGGGTGAAGCACTTAGCTGACTGACTTCACTCATCCAAATTAGGAAGGCTGCAATGAACAATTGCTTTGCTATTTGCATACATTACTGTCATAGGTTTCATTTAGCCATGGATTTTTCCCGTAACAAAATACACAAAGAGAGCAAGTGGGCCTGAATCTGCCACAGTGTTTTCAACTGAGCAGTTTCCACTGAAAGGGAGCAAATTCACCAGGTGCATACATGGAAAACCAAGCACTCTCAAAAAGCAAATCCACTCTCAGAGTACCTTCTGCTCTGTGATCTACACTTATATTTTACATTTTCACTACCTGATAGTTTAAGTTCTAAGATGTGTTGGATCAAGTTTGGTTTCCATTTGTGTCCAGAATGAGAAATCACACTATTCAGCTGTAGAAGAGAGCAAAAATGAATCCAGAGTGGTTTTACTTGCATATCAGTCCTGCAGCCATGATTCTCCCCACTTGCATTAAGTGGGATTTGTTTTTTCCTTTGGGGGTTTGACTTATGATATTACTTAGTATGATGATGCTGGTGCAGAGACCAGCTCTTATTACACCAATTTGGTAACAGATCCAGATATAAACAAACATACCTTAGAACAGCCTTTCCCCATCTTTCTCCCTTTAGTACCATATTATGCTTTTTAAAACATCGTTTACAACTCCTTGCTAAGGAAACCCATTTGCATCATTTACCTCTTTAAAGACCGTCTTTGGTGAAATAGGTTTCAGAGGCAACGTAGTGAGGGTTTCATAGGAAATTGGATTTTTTTCCTCACTTTGTTGTACAAGAGGTTAAAATTTATTTCTGTTTGATCGTGCTCACCTCAAAGATGTCCCCTGCAGGCTCTGTCTGTTGGCAGTTAACATGGGTTTAAAGAATGCTCTCTAGGCCATTTTGCAGCAAGAAAGTAGTAGGTCTTACATGGAAATGCAAACAAAACCTTTAAAGCTTTTGATCTTCTTGGGGACTTGATGAAATCTCTTGAGCAAATTGAAGGATTACATGCAACAGCAAATATGTACAAGTATAACAAATTAACTGTAAATGATATAAGTAATCTAAAATGGAAGCATAAGGTATTACAGTCTCATGGCAGTATCTGAAGTTTGTTTCACTAAAACTCAAGAATATTTTAAAAGCAATGGTAAATGACTATTGACTACAAATATTCATTCAAATGCAAAAGAGAATTGCTCTGGGGTTTCTTTTCCTTTAATCTCCTTCTGATTTGATCTAAGCACATCCTTCTAACCTTAATGCAAGAGGGGTGGGAGGGAGTGTGGGGGGGACAAGCTGTGAAATTCATACTGCTAATCCCCTGAGGACTTCCTAATCAGACAAGAGCCACTAGGGAGATAGTTTTCAAAAGGTCTTTTGTTTCTCCTCATGTAAAGAACACAGAGAGCAGGTACTGCTGTGCATGGTACACTGGGACTTTTGCATGGTAAAACAATAACACTTTGAAAGGCAGCAGGATTACCATATCTTCTTGTACTAATTGTCATTCAAAAAGGTGACCTATAAATTTCCCCCTGCTTTGAGCAGAGGTGGTGTGGTGACCTGGTCAAACCAGGTTCAAGTGTCATTGATTGGATGATGATGGACAAGGAAGAGTCCTTTGCCAGACGTGAATCTATTTGACATTTCACTCATCAAGCAACTTGAGTTTATTTTCTAAATCAGCCTTTTCTCTTGCTTTGCTTACAGTTTAGAAACAGTGGCATGCACAGGCACATCATCATGTTTGCATCTGGTCACAGCTCTTGGCAGCAGGCACAAAGGAAGAAAAGCCTATGGATATTTTTCACTTCACATAACTTCTAAATGAATGGGGTGAGCAGCAGCCAGGACAGAAACACTGAGAAACTCACATCATTAGGAACTTCAAAAGAGGAGGACTGCAAAGCCTCTCTTGCAGCATCATCAAATTATTTGTCTTCCCTTTGGGAATGCTTCTGTTCAAAACTCTAGAAAATAATTCACAATGATGATAACAGTTTGAGAAAAAAGTCAAAGTGATCACCTTAATGAGGCCCTTTTGAAGTTAAATATACCTCATTTCAAGACATGTAAAGTATTCTTAATATAGAGAACCATTGAACAGATGATGTGCAGAAGTCTCCATCTTTCACTACTCTTGTTTTTACACACAGGATTACAAATTCATGTTCTGTATTGAAATCATGCAATCAAACCTTTCAAACTTGCGGTTTAATTACTACCGCTGCCTGAGATGTTAAGAGTTGCAGACATTAAGGGCCTCCTTAAGACACGGTTTTTATATCTGCCCTTCCAGTTAAACATGTATAACCTTGAGTGTGAACTGAGTAAGGATAATGTATTGGCACTGAACTGAAGAGTAGTGTTTTGTCCACACAGAAAACACGTGTCACTTGAACCATATTGTTACTGAAAATACAGTACAGTCCTCCTCTCCTTCCCATGCCAACAGAGGTGTAGTTTTACTAGGATAAAAGTGCTTCATTTTAATATGAATAACTGACAATCAAGAAAGGGAATGTACCACAATACTTCGCCTTCATCAGTTGCAGGGAGCACATCAGCCTAGTCACTTCAATATAAAATATCGGCAGAAGGGGTGCCACTGTGTGAACATGCCTGGCCCACCCTGGGGAGACGAGGCACAAGATGGCCCACAGGAGTCAAAGGGAACAGAGCACTTCTGCTTATCAGAAGGTGGCTCTGTCCTATCAACCAGTCTAAGCCCCACAGAGTGCAAAGCCTTTTCAGCAGTGATTTGCCTGTCAGGATGACAGGTTTATCTGAGACCTACCCATGGCTGCCTAGGACAGATATCCAGGGTTTGGTGCACTGAGGCACCACTCCTTCCTTCACAAGCTTACCACCAGGGTTGAACTCCCACGTGCTATCATTCTCAATAATGACAGCAAGTGGTTTGGCTAACTATACTATGCTGTCAAGGCCCTACAGTCATACAGAATGAAGCACTGAATACAACTGGGTCAAGTTAGCAAAGAAAATGTTTGTTCGCCACAAAAATCAGCTTTGGTTCAGCTGAAAAAATGGACAAAACTCATGCCAAGTTTAATGATTTTCTTCCTTTCCCACGACAGTTAAGACATTTTATCTGTTTTTCAACAATGTTTTAATTTAGCGAGGGAAGAGAAGGTCTAAACATCTCTCCTCTAAACTGTGGTGTCTAAATGAAACATCATTATAGAAAGTTGATTCTTCTTTGGCAATTTTTATTTTTTAAGGGTGAAGGATGCAACTTCACAGTGAAAATGGTGAGTACTTTTGGGTGATGCGATATTTCCATTCAGCTTGCAGACTGTAAAATCAGTTTTCTCAGTTCTCTTAATGAGAATACCTGTCCTTCTACTAATACAACATGATAAAAAAGATCTTCTTGAAAGAAAGGAATCATTCTTATACATGCAAAAATACAGAAAAAATGATGTTTGGTGGATACTGTTGAGTAAGCAAAGACTGAATATTAAGTATGGGATGACAGAAGAGCAATCCAGGAGTCATTGGCACTGTTGATTTAATTGCATAATTTAGCAGGTGAAAGAGAGATAGTATTAGTTCACTGGCTATTTTCGCAGCTGTCTTTGGTAAAGTGCAGAGGGACCACACAAACAGGAATCTGCAAAATATGGCTGGGCAGAAGTAAGCTGCAATTCAAATACAGCATTATGCAGTGATTTGGGAGGATCAAGGCAGAACATAAGCATGTTTTTGTCAAGGACCTGCAAATGTTTTTTCTGAGAACAAGTTATGAGTCCCCATCATGTGGATAACAAAAATTCCTTGCAGGACAGATGAGACCTCCTGCTCCACAGCCTGGTGGGTGGTGTCTGGCTTCTCTAGTAAGGCCTAAGCATGGCCCTTCCTCATGCAGATGCAGATACAGGATTTTCCTCCTTTACATGATTGATAATTTTCAAGATTATTTCAAGAACTTAATATATTTGACACCTTTATTCCTCTCTCAGACGTGGATGAAATTAGTTGGGAAGCTCAGAGAAAAAGGAAGGACAGGCAGATGGGGGTCTGACCAGTAAGCAAAGAGACAGAAAACGCTGTCTGCTCCTTTTAGCTGCTTTTCATGGACATGCTAGCAACCATCTGGGATCAGTGACCACCAGCCACGTAGAGCAATACCATCACTTATCCTAAAAGCCACTCATTGTTCTCCCCTTGCCAGTAAGTCATGTCCACCTTCCTCAGTTTCTCTTTTTGTCACATGTTGGTATAGTAAAGAATACCCCCAGCCCAACCCCAAATCTAGCTTAAACTTCAGGCCGAATTCACTACTTTAAATCTCTACATTTCCAAAAAAAAATCGTGTGTCCTGGAGTATTGTGTTAAATGCTGATCATAGCAAATAAAAATAAAAACGGCAGAGCAAATCTGGTTGAAAGCAAAGCAGACATTACAAGGAAAGACACCAGCTTACATTAAGCCTGCAATATTTTCTTGAGATACATTTATAAGAAATTCTAGAATGAAAAGCCATAATTAGAAAATGAATAAAACCCAGAGCACAGGCCTTGAAGGTATACATCACTCCACAGACAGCTCTTTCTTTTTTCCCCTTTCCTCAAAGCCAGCTTATGAAATGGCATTGCAACCTGACTGCTTCTCTCTGAATTTTTGCAAGTACAGCTAATAAAAAGCCAGGAATTTCCCATCTTTGGTTATGAAAAGGAAGTTTCCAAGATTGGAGTCACTGATAAACTGAATAACCCCTCTCAAAATTGCCTTATTACTTCCGTCTCCTTCCCCAAGCTTTGAGCAGAATAAAATATTTATATGCACCCTGGCAACAGCCCAATTCAAAAATATTATACAGCTGGTCCTATTGATTTCAATGCCTGTGGAATAAATGTCTACCCGTGTGAGGAAAGGAGACAGAAAAAAGAGTCCAAACTGCAGTATTTAAAATGTGTATTTTAAATATATGTAAAAATACTGAAGTAATGAGATTTTACTTTTTTGTTTTAATCAGCCTTAATACATGGTCTTATCCTGATTTAAAAGCTTCACAGAATGATCCTGTTCATGCTGAAGGACACCCCTGTGTGATATCAGGAAGCAATCTTGCTTGGACCATTTCTACATGCATTTCCACGATAACAACTATTACAATATTCTGAATTTGAGATGGGCTATACAGCTTTTTTCCCCCTTTGATTTTATCCTTTAGATTGTAGCATAAATGGTCTGTAAAACATTTCACTGTCTAATTTTAGAACAGGAACTGATCTCTACATAAAAAGGGATTTTTTTACTGGCTGAGAAAATTAAAAAATCCAACACCAAATAAACTACAAATGAAGCCCAGGGCACTTGCTAAGTATCTTTTGATTTTTAAAAAAGGCTTATAAACAATAAACAAATAAACAACAAACTTTCAAAGCAAGGCTGCACTTAAATTCATGTTGGAAATATGTATATGAATCCTCATGTATAAGAAATGAAATGAAATGTTTCTCAGGACTGGTCTGTCTGAGTAAGCAGCAGCTATACAAGCTTTGAAATGGAAATTTATCTGGAAAAAACATTATTTTTGCCAAAATGATTAAGCATTTGGGGAGATAATTGCCAAAAAAGAACTAAAAACTTTCTTGATTAAAATCTTTATTGATTAAATTCCTGTGAAAATATTCATAGGACAAAGCCATAAGCACATTTTCTATTCCACAACGCAAAAAAAAAAAAAAAAAAAAAAAAAAAAAAATCAATATATCAAAATAACATTATGGGTAACTGTAAATTTCAGTCAGGTCCGACGATACAATAAATTTCATGTGTAGGAAAAATATGAGGGCATTATATTTAGGAAACATGCACTTCCAAATGTTACATTTAGGAAGCATACATTCTTCTAAAGAATTTGTTCTCCAAAAGGATTCAATAACATTTCGTAGAAATGTAAATTAAGCATAAAATGGTGAAAGGCTTTTTTTAAGGCCTTTTTCAAGCAGCTGTAGATGTGTCACAAGACATAAGACACGTGCTGTTCTCCATTAAGACTCAAAGCAGAACAAAGCGTAGGACAGGAGGTGTAAAGGGAAGGAAATATGAAAGATTTATCTTTGCTCTTGGTATAAAATAACAAAGCTGGTTCTTCCATCAGATTTTTGTCACTGAGCAGAGGCACAAACTCCCCTCCCTCTCCCGCAGGCCAGGGTCTCGATGTATGGTTCAACTGCACAACAGTTTTGAAAAATTCAAACAGCACTTTTATGTCACCTTTTAAAAATTACAGTGTAAATCAATTACCAGGATTATTACAGAATGAAGTGCCACCATCTAACCTTGGGGCAGCTACCAACCTGTGTAAGAGTTCAGATCTGACTCCCTGTGAATTCCTGAAATGCGCCACCGTATTTGTATTTCCACTATGAATCACATAGCTTTCATTTGACTGGAATCAATAAATCAAAAATTTGTTATTCAACTGAGTTACTACTTAACATGCTATTTTTCAGCAGAATCAACAGTCTTATCAGTGTGTGTAAACACTCTGCGACTGTATCTCTTGAGCACTAACAGAGAATGTGATAACGAAGTGCCTGCTATTTAGATATCATTTCCTTAATAGCAAAGTTAGATGGAGAAGACTACTCACAGCTTTGCAATAGGTTCTTATTTTTTTATTATTAGCAAGGTTTTGTTTGATTTTCAGACCTTCTGGGGAAAAAAAAAACCAAAACACCTTCCTAAAGGAAGTCTGCTGAACAGCCACCTGGTCCTCAGCTGTTCTGATGTTAAGGTTAACACCCACCATGGCAGCCTGTGAGGTAGCTAATTCTTCTTTCATCTCAGGAAATTACTGAAGGTAGCAGGCTAGTCACAATTTGAAGACATGAGAAATTAAAATATTTGATAATTTCTGATCTTGGGGGAAATAAGGCTAAGTGCCTCATTCACATTTTCATCTGATTTAGAAAAGAATAATTGGGAGGAGGAATATTTATTTCAATTACGTTTCATCTCCGCTGGGTTTAATACTAGTGAATCCAGCACCGAGGAAAGACCATTTGTCTATACATTAACAAAGAAAAGGTTCACCTAGTCAACACTAACTACTGTAATCATCTGCTATTTGTAAAATTAGGCTCAGCAGTTTTCAAATGAAAACATTTTAAAGAACTGAAAATGCCATTTAGAAAGAATACAAATTCTCCAAATTCAAGCTCAGTCCTCTCGCTTCACTAGAAAACTGCTCTTTCTCTGGCACTGACACCATCCCTGACTTAAAAGCTGTTAAAGGTCTCACTCAACAGAGTGCATAAATATAACCATATGGTACGAAGAAATTGAGTTACTGAAGAGAAAAGAGACTAACAGGCTGTTTTCAAACTCTCCCTGGTCAGAAACTGCTGAAAAGCAAGTGTAGCTTAATCCTCTCCCAGAGCTGTACCTCTTCCGGGAATTTGGGGCACAGTTGGTCTTTGCCCACAGTACAATCATCTGAAGCGATGTCGTGATAAATGAGAGGTGAAATGAAGTCTACTAATATCCTAGCAGGCTGACAGCACATAGATTTTCTACTACAGCACATAGTAGAAAAAAGAGGTTGCACTGCTGCACACCATTTCAGCTCAGATTAACTAATATCAGAGATATCTTTTTTTAAAAAGGGAAATTTTGAGTGAAGCCTACACCAATTTGTATCTAGTGTGTTGACCACTTATGGGGCAATTGAAAAAAAAAGTTTTAGTACTGTTTGTGACACCCCAGAAACAAATACTTCTTGAGCCTAAACATTCTTAATGCAGAAAATATTTATGAAACAGTCATGCATATTTGTGTCCAGTTCACTGAAGACAGTGTTCAAAAGACCTTGTTCTAAAAATATTACTAAATTAAATTGGCAAAGATCACTGGAAGTTAGTTTGTTTTGCTCATGAGTTTAGGTATGCAAACTGAAATCACTAGAAGCAGTATAAATCTCCAATGCTAAGTTATTCAAAGCACTTTCTACGTCTCCTTTTGGGATTTTTCTGTCTATAAATTACACCATTCTGCTCCTGCCATCCTGCAGTGCCTACCTGGATTGTACAGTCTCTGATCAGACAAGTACATCCAACAGTAATTTGTATATTTAAGGAGACTACAACATACCCTGGAAGGATGCGAATTAGCAGGACAGAAGACAGTTGCACCAACAACTGCTTCACCCTCTTTATAAGCTCACTGCAATGCCTATTTTGACTTCATAAGCCATACTAACTTCAGCACTATGCTTTTCCTCTTCTGCAATAAGCATTTTCTTTCCTGTTCTGTCTTCGAGTGAGGAAAGAGCTCTCAGCTAAAAGATGAAGTTTGTCCTTCAGTTCCTCTTCCCTGGACATTTGCAGCAGAGCCACACAGGTGGAAAGTTCCAGCTCTTCAGGACAGTTAATGTTATTCATGATGCTTGTCTGACATCTCAAAAGTAGGCTCTAAGCAGGCTATGCCCACGTGATGCCTCCACAATATGAACTTTCTGGAGGAACAAGCACTTCATCAAATACTCCTCCAGACATCATTGCTCAGGCTGGATCAGGATGGATGCAAACATATGCAGATGTCTCAAGAAGACGGTTTATTTGAGGGAGGACAGAAATGCAGTAGTGTCCTCAAAGGAGAGGAAAGGACAGGCTTTCTTTTTGCAGAGACAAACGAAGGTTCTTATTTGACAAACTTTATCCTAGCTCCTATTATATACTTCTGTTTATCTTCCCTCTTTTGGCCTGACAGGAAGATTGGAAAAAATGAAAACTCCACAATAAAAGTGTTTCTTTCTGTTATTTCTGCTTCAGAGGCTGCCATATTAGGAGTAACCCCACCAGCTTACTGCTTTGGGAGAGGGAAGGTGGTGGAGCTACCCACAGACTTCCCTCAAACTGTGCTCCCCCTGTTCTATGTTTCCTTCTAATTGCTTGGGATTTCTCTGAAAAAACACGTTGATTGTTGCAAAATTCTCAAGTAAGTAAACCTTTAAGTCTTTGGCTGAAATATAGTCCTTTCAATGAGACAAACAGGTTTCGTTAAAAAAATGCAAAATGTGTCTGAGGAAATTTGTGCTGGGAAGAGAATTGCTTTTTTTCTCTTTTTGTGCCTATCCCACAAAACACTTAATTTTCTATCTGATTGGTGGAAGATTCATGTGATTTACAATCACCCCCAAATGATCTGGTATTCCATCACATATTTTACCTGAGCAAATGGCTCCTTACAAAAAACCTTTTCAAAGCTTTCACTTTAAAAAAAACCAAAACAGGACTGCTTCCTTTTTTCAGTTTTAAAGCTGAAACAACTGAGCAGGTGGTAGACTTAAATCTAATAACCTAAGATAATGAATTGCATTTTCATGTTATATGAACAGGGGAGAAGAAGCCAGCAAATGAGAGACTGTTTAATTCCTAAGAATCCTCACCCTATTCCTCTCACAGACATCCCAGTCTATAGCAATAACTCGGCAATTTCTGTTTTCTTTTCCTCCTGCTCTGGTTTTATCCTTGAAAACTTTTGAAGCAAGGAAATACTGAAGTGCCCGACTGTGGTGGTTTTTTTTTTTGTTTTTTTTTTTTTTTTTTTTTTTTTTTTTTTTTTTTTTTTTAAAAGAAAAATACCTCCTGTTACTGTGCTTTCTAACAACCAAAATAAAAATTGAGGTGATATTAAGAAAGAAAAAAATACTTGGCTATGTTTACAGACCAGTCTTGCTTTGATATTCTGTCAGTACACCAGTATCTTGCTGGATGAATCCTGACTAAGTGTGGTTTTAAGAAAATAAAAATTAAGAAATCATTAAAAATGTGTTATATCTGTTCAAATCAAGGCCCTAGTAATCAACTTCAGACCCCCAAGGTCACTTGGCCAGCTTGTGATTACAACAGCAACTTCAGTGCTTGGTATTGTCCTACGGCTGTGGTAGGTCAATGGAAAAATGTTCTTTAAACACCATAAGCATCTGATTGTGCAATACCTAAATCAGTGTCATTGATTATTCACAGTGCTGGACCGCTCAAAGCTGGGGAAGTAATTAGGGCTTTTTGTGTGGATTATCCACTGAGAAAAGGTCAAATAACTACAAACAGTGCCAGAAAACAGGAGTCACCAAGGACCTCAGCCTCCGTGATCAGTTAAGAAATGCTAAAGCAGGGTTTGATAATGATGTGCTTATGCCAGGTTCTACAGGATTTGATCATTCTGTCATAGAAATCCGATGAAGCATGAGTGATGGCTACTTTTTCCCTTGAAACTTGCCTCAGGTCCCTGATGCCCGTCAAACAAGTTTGTCAGTGAAACTTGACTGAGAAGAATTTAAAAGGAGGTTTTTGTTCCAAGGGGAACAAATGTACACATGTATATGTATATATATGTGTGTGTGTAAGTAAATGACTGACTAGTCATTTTAGACACATACTTTCTAATTTAGATCAAAATACTTCTTTTGCTCCATATTTTGTCCTTTCTGTAGAAAAACCTGCCTCTGCCAGAGGGCCATGATGCATCCTCTCACAGATCTTTTATCAGAATATACCTCCCAACTCTCCAAATGGGAAGTCTGTACAAAGAACAGCCTTCTGCTAATGACTTTCTCCCTATTGAAATGTGAGAAGCAATAAAAGAAGTCTTTAGTTTTGTAACAGCATTTCCAGCATTTGCTGAGTTTACAGGGGTATTGCTACTTAGCAACACCTTGTAAATTTAATTGCTAAGCCAGGGTGTACAAAGCATTCCAGTTCCATATGGGAGCCATTCCTTACAGACCTCTTTCCCTGGGAGTTCCCAATGTTGTAAATCTCTTCCCTTCCTCCCTTCCCTGAATTGCAGTAACACTTCGGATGATTAGGGCTGCAGCAGTGATCAACATTTTCCCCTAGTCATTCCCTTTCATTGATCATTTAAATGAGGGATTATTCTGTTTTCCCATTTTAGCCCATGGATCACTTGTTTAAAACAATAGACGGAGGTTAGTTCAGAAAATTGCTGCATGAAGAGGAACACACAAAGACACCCTGCACAGGGAGAAGTTACTTTACATTACAAGCCAATGAAAGAGGATGCACAACAAAAGGAAACTTAAACAAAAAACGAAACAATGGTAGATAACAATATGCAGATTTGGCCAAGTAAAGGCAGGGTCTAGTAATGTCTGTAGGGAAAACACTGGAAGGAGGAGCTGGATAGCACTACTCAGATGGAAGTTATAGGGGCAATTCACAACTCTCTGGTTTCTGTTTCATTACGGAAGAGTATTTCAGATGTGCAATGAACACTTAAGGGTTTTATTTTTAATAGAAATTTTAGGCCACTGGAAAGGGAAGTGGAAGACTGACAATCTTTTGACAGGCTGAGCAGTTGGGCCATTTTGTAGGACTTGATGGATAAAGAGCTTGGAGAGATGAATAGTTCCCTGTAGGCTCATCACATCTAAACATGGGCATGTAGATATTTAAACATGGGTATGTAGATATTTAGTGTGGTTATAATCCTCGATCTTACAGTTTTGGCGAAAGAAAAGAACTTGTCCTGGTAAAGACAGCTAATAGGGTGGTCCATTTTCTTTAAAATGTCTGCTTAAATATTGTTATCTGGAAAATGTCTCTGTCACTTTCTGCTTAGGACCCCCACTGAACTCAAATGTTAATGATGTGGAGTAAACATTTCATTACTACAACTTAAGTTAGGCCCAGTGTTCTCAGGTGGGACTGCAACCCAATTAATATATTCATATAATAAATTCCACAGGGTGATTAATTTACCTTTAGTGTTCTTAAATTTGTTATGGTTCTATATTTGTCACAATATTAGATATCAGGCCCATGTGTTTTGCAGACCTTATTTCTTTTCCCCCACCTCTGTGGTTTCTACTGAGACCAAGGATATAGCTCAGGTGCAAAGCAGGAGGAATGGTGAACAGGCAAAAAGCCACAATACACAGAGTCGGCTACAGCTTCTCTTGGCCAGTGTGATGTTCCAGACCTTCTGATACTCTGCAGCAGAGTTTATAATTTGACCAACTGTTACTTAGAAATATATGCTTGGGGAAAAAAAAAAAGAAGACAGAAGATAAGGGGGCAGTGAAAGGGTGAAAAGTAATTTCAGTTGAAATTCAACCTAGAGTAAAATGATGTAGACATCACTTAAGCCTTAGAAGAAAGATTTACTGTAGAAATAATTTATTCACGAGATCTTATTTCTCATCCCCAAAGTCCCAGGAAAAAGCAGTGCAGCATCTCTGTTGTTGAACTTATCACAAAAGGGTGCTACTATATGCTAGAGAACAGTGCTGGCACCAGTTTTTGTAGGTATCCATCTGCAGAGAGTTACAAGAGGCCAAATGGGTGCAAAGCAGAGAGGGCCCTGATCCACATGCATTTCCACAGCTCTTGAGGCCCTAACACCCAGTGAGAGGGTGTGGGAAGGCTGAGGTGGCAGCACTGGGCTGAGCTGCATGGCAATCCTGCCTGCTGGGCACAGGTTGAAGGAAGAGAGAATTTCATATCTCCTGGCTGCTCTGCGCTTTGTCTGCAGTGTGTCCGAATATGTGGGCAAGCAAGAATCATGGCTTAGGGCAGACTTTCCATTCTAAGGTGAATTTCGAAGCTGTTCTGTTCTGCAACTAATCCTTACTGCGATTAGCAGCTTTATCACTATTTTCCATGTAACTGTGACAGGGAGATTCCGCTATGGCCCTTTTATCATCCATAGACAACAAAGAGGATTTGAGTTCTGGCAGTCGTCTTTATTCCAATCAGTAAAAATAGAAGTATTGCTTAACTGTTTAATCAGACTTTTATTTTATTTCCCACTATGACTTATACAGTAAAACTTTATTGTAACATATTGCAAGTTAAGGTATATAGCTCTCCTATCAACAGCTGTATTCTGATTTGTAGTCCAATAAGTTTTCTTGCTGCAGATTTCATGTGTACAGTTGTGTTGAGGTGTAATATATCACCACAGCATTTTTAAACTCAGAGCAATAATGTATTCAATTAGGCTGGAAATAAAACATCTCGTTTTCCTTACAATAAATCTTTTATGAAGCCCTCTACATCACATGTTCAACAAGGAAATAATACATGTCATTCAGACTAAGGGTTATTGTAGACTGTTGAGGGAAACATGAAATTCTGGAGGTTTCATCAGTCCTGTGAAATCCTGCAACATGGTAAGTGTACAAATTAGAAAAGGATGTAATACGTGACTAATGACACCTCTTGGGATATCCTTTGAGCCCATATTTACTGTTATGATCAGTAGGCTCATTTAAGCTGCAGGAGTTGAAAAGTAATACTAAAGTCGAGTGAAAACACCTCTGAGCTCATTAGATGTGGTTGTAATTCAAACTCAGAAGGCATTTCTATTCTTCTCTGGCATTCTTCATCCTACTGGAAATATAGTGCTTGAGCTTCTAGTAACAGCATTATACATGATCACATATCTACAGTCCCTGCAAAATACGTTTACACCTCGACATCTGTAGTAGTGCCACAGCCACAGCAGCACCCTAATTCACCCCAGATGTCTCTTTAAAGGAAATACTGTAGTGGGGCTACTGTTCATAATATTTTCTGAGCATTGCCTTTATTACTTTGAAAGACTTTGATTTTTCAAGTGTCACAGACATTTGCAGTATTTTTTTTTCCTGTGGAGGGAAAAACTACATCACGTGTTTAAATGTGAATAGAGATTTTGGTAATATTCACCCCTGGAAACACCAACTGGAGAATACATATCTACCCCTATCCATCAGCTGTGTTATATAACAAGGGTTTCATTATACACAGTCTCTGCTCAGCAGAGCACACACTCTCACGCCAGTATTGTATCGGATATTGCTTCAACCGCTCTCAGTGAGTGGTGTGCCAGAGCTCTTTATCCACACTTCAGGCAGTATTTTGCTGGCTCAGAAGCGTGCCAGATGGTCTGCAGTGTTTGGTGATGCTCGCTTCACAGCCAGGACTGTGGTGAATGAGACTCCATGAGGACAGGTCCCCAAATAACTCTCTCTATTTCAGATAGGGTGGTGTAGATGAGGGGCTCAGCAGCTGACCCAGCACTGCTGTGAGGAGAGGGACAAGCCAAACTGAACTGTAAGGATCCACAGTACTAGAAGCGCTGAGAAGAGCCCAAAGCCTCTCTGGAAGGGTTTTCCCAGGTCCAGAGTTCTACAGACATGCAGGTTTCCCTAGTCAAATTTTTATGTACACAAACTCTGAGCCATGCTATCCGTACTTTGGAGTCCTATCCCAGAGCTGATAAGGAATATGGTCAGACTCTGGCCACCACAGAATCACAGAATGGCTGAGGTTGGGAGGAACCTCTGGGGATGATCTAATCCAACCCTCCTGCAAAAGCAGTGCACTGGATGACTTAATGAGCAGTTTAAATGTTGTGGTAAAAAATTCAAATCATTCTTCACAGTTCATTTTTTAGTTTGAAAAAACCACAGACATGTGAAAACTAAATTTAATTTCCCATTAAGGTATACCAAACTGAAATATTTCTGAGTGAATAAAACAGTGACCAAATATCATGAAAACAGCTCTTATTTTTTTCTTTTGCATTACAACACCTACCATGTAGTTATTTTTAAATTAAGCTAAGGCACATGTTTTGAATTTCATGGAATACATTCCAGTGAGGGGAAGACAGGGAGAAGAAACAATCAGAGAGAGGTTAAGCTGACAGTGCAGTTTCTTTGCAGTGACAACCACATGTATTCATAAATATTTTACAAGTGCAGCTTTCAGACTAGTAAATTTAACTGCCACATTAATGCAGCTTGCAAGTTTATAACCTGAACATTTGTGTGTTGTGAATGTCCAGTATTCTGTCGTTGATGACAGTAAAAGGTTTATATTTTGAAGGCTTTTCTCCTGTAGAGTGCTTTCCAGCTGTAAGACTCTAGTGTTATACAGCAGCTGTGCTTTTTGTATAATACTACAATTCATCAATTACTAATTCCATTGAAAGATGTCACAAATATACTCTTTATGACATATTCCATGCTGTCCATGAATGGGGCAGGATCTTTTCATGTTCAAGAACACCACAGAGTCATCTCAGAAGAGCTGCAGAAAAAGTTGTATGGTTTTTATATTCAGTGCATTTTATTATTAACACAACAGAGGTTCTATAATGAAACTGATGAAAATAAGTGTTGTAATTAGAACCAACTATGAGCAAAATGATTGCAGTTGACACTCAGAAATACTATCAATATCACAAATACCTCTACTCAACACTAAGACTGCTTCCCATAGGTCAATGTTAAAATTAGTGGTCATTTGGAGAGCTTAAATATGGTTCAGCAAATGGTGTGGATCTTTCCACTTATTTGGGTAAAGCAGGGGGAGAATGACAAATGGTGTCCTAAAAGGAAGATGATATTGTTCAGGAGGCTAAGACCCAAAAAATCCTAGAGGGTCTGGAAATGTGCAAAGAGAAAAAGCCAGCTATACTGGACTTTGTGAGGGCAAATGCCACAATCACCCTAGAGAGCAGAGGTATATTTTATTGAGTCTTTTCAACTTACTTCTGGATTCTGACATTATAATGACAGAAATAAAGAAAAGGGGAAAGCAAAATAAAAGAAGAAAGAATTTTCTTCTGGAATTTTCTAACATGTTATGAAATCTGATTTGCCCTGATCCTGTACTGAAACTTAATCTTTCACAAGAATTACACTCTTGGCTGCAAAACCAGACCCATCCCACTAGCTGTCATGTCAAAGGAGCATTAAGCCCATGTCAGAGGACGTGGTTTGATTCGGCTTGTCTTCCCTACAGCTTCTGCTGATGGCAGTTCTGCAGAGCTTTTGATGAAAACTAAATCTTCTCATCTCTGGCATATTCCTCATGAAAAGACAACGATAAGCACTTCAAGCACAGAAATCCACAGCATGTATGTGCTATATGCATTTTCCTCTACAAGCCAAGGTAAATTTATCTCTGTGGACAGATGCTTCAAAAAAGCTGTCTGCCAATAGAACTGATGGCTGGCTCCTTGACTGTTTTCTGCCAGAGTCAAACTCTGTTGATATGCACCAATCTGATTAATCCTGCAGTGGGTAGCAAGGTGGTGCTTGTTAGGAGAAATTATACTTGGCAGTGAAATGAACTACATACCAAAAAATTCTTCTATTTTGCCCTTTGCATGCACAATCACAATAGTTTACAGCCAGTTACAACCAAACCCACTCTGGATTTTGCTCTTCTGGATTCCTTTGGTCTCAAGAATAAGACCCTCCGAACTGCAAATACTTCTTTCCATTGTTTCTAACAAACGAGATAGAAAATAGTCAAGTGTTTGTTACAGTAACTCAGGAAAACTGCTTTAAAACTGATTGAATCAATTTCCCTTTATCTTGTTACTTCCGACCTGAGCAATTTAAAGAGTTCAAGCCAAGTAAATGCAATCCATGAATGACATTATATCCATACATCTCTCTCTTTTCCTTTCTATTCCAGAAGTTCTGTTGCACATCCCAGAGGGCTGAGCCTTCGAAGCAAGAGATGAGCCATATGAGAGGGTGTCGTGTTGGAACATGAAAGTCAGCTTTCCTCTGTAATAATTCCCAAACTACTTCACTTTCTCACACTGTACTGCATGCATCTCTGCTTAATTGTTTGTTTTCTAGGCTTAAGAAGAAAGTAATATTCAACTTATTTTGTGCCTAGTGCCTTACAAGTGCAATGGAATAAAGATTCAAGGCTATGGGTCTTTCTCTAGGTTTTCCATTTACACATAGGTATGTCAAATATTCTCTAAGTGGGTTGATGAGTTTAAGAAACAAAATGGTCAAAACCAGATAACATATTCTAATGTGCCACATCATCTTACATGCCTAAAGGTTAAAAATGGAAACTTCTCAGTACTCTCAGCAAGGAAAAATTCCTTCTGTTACTTAAATGAATAAGATAATGTTGCATCTGTTTCTTACCATCAGCCCCCAACTTTCAGAGCAGGTCTTATTTCTCTCAAATGTTCTAAGGGGTGGGAAGAAAGGTTGTTTGTATCTATATTGGGACTCCCCTAGCCCCATTACAACTCTTAATTTTTTCTAAAATCTCTTTGAAAACCTTCCTGGATTTGATTTATTTTTCATCCCAGTCCCAGACAGATACAGGCAATAAGCAATATGCCCTCTGCTTGCTCCTTTCCAATCTTGTATGCACAGTTATTAATCTTCATAATGTTTCTCAGACAGGTCTTTGTTCCCTAATGACTCCAGGCACACCTTTGGGCATATTAGTAGGCAAAAACACTGGTGTTTTTCAGGGCAGATTTCCCATAGTTTAGCTTATGAACCAAGTTCTGAATGTTTACTTAGGCACTCATTCAGATTTGGACCCAGATTTTTAAAAGTAGGAAGCAGTTGCTGCCATCAATGCTGCATGGTCTTTTTTTTTTTAGACGTATTTTCATCACTTAAGAGCCTAAATTTTGTTCGAAGTCAATGTCACTGAAGTTGCCTAATTCCATTTTTAAAGAGAACCTTCACTGTGTCAACCATTTAAGCTTAAAACGTGGAGTGAATCAATGTCTAAATCCTTTTGAAAACACTACATAAATTGCAAGGAATTTAGATTACATACCATGTTGCCAGTCTTTGGAATTCTAAATTTTTTTTTTTTTTTTTTTCAGAAAAACGAGTAAAAGGAAAATACACTTCATATATTATAGTGTCACTCTACCAAATGTGCATTATAATCTGTCAGACAATTTACAATAAGATATGACATTAAAATCCCATGTACCAGTGGAAAAAAAAGTATTATTTCTTAATTGTATTAATTAGAATTAAGGAATGAATTAGGTAAATTTATGAAATTCTTAATCTCTACAAGAGGACTTTCTTTCACCATGTTTCATTTAAACATTATTTATTGGAGAGTTTATTTAGCAAATTAATATTTGAAAATAATTTTATAATTTTCAGGCTAACTCTCTTAACTCTTATTGTCAGCAGTGTGATGCCCTCAGCTGAAACAAGGGAACAGCTCCTCCATGGACTTTATTTTAGAATTAATTAATTTTTTTACCTTCCCATTCCCAGAGGTGGAATAAGACTTCCCCTGTTTCTTCTCAGAGTTTATCTTACTGCTTAGGGAACTTACATTGAAAAGGCTTTTCTCTTGTGAGCCAGAACACAGTCAGCTGAGCAGGTCAGGCCAAGCCAGACAATATCTCATTCAACAAAAGATACAGGACCAAAATAAATATTTAAAGTTTCCTATTAATATTTAGATATCACCCATACATTTATTAACTATTAGTTACACTACCATGTTCTTCTCCTCCGCTCTTTACTGCTCAGTAGTCTTCTGCCTTCTGGTTGTGAGGGAGAGGATGTCCTCATGAAGAAGGCTTGCATATGGAAAAACAATGTGAGCAATTTATTGGGATGCAGTCTTTTTGCGCTTACTGAAATGCCAAGCCTCCTACTGCCTCAATACTTTTCAGCAGTTCACTTTATTAGGCCCCACCTGCGAAGTGAAAAGGAATATGATTATTGAAGAAAGCTTGCTTTTACTTGACAGCTTTCAAGTACCAGATCTAATTATTGTGCCATAAACTGACAATTTCAAAGGATAATCTTCTGATAAATACTGTGTTAAAGCCAACACAATAAACAAATTTTCTCATCATGCCAATTGGAACGGAAACAATGTTTTCCTTGCCATGGGCACATTAGAACACGGTCAGTCAGAAGCTGTAACAAAAACAGGTAGCATTATTATTATAATTAAAGAGAATATGTTCAGCTTCAAACATGGAACTGGACATCAATTCCTGCAGGCAGCTACTATCCACGATGTGTCATCTAAAAGAGTTACCTAAGAATATGATGTTCTTGCTGCTATGCATTTGCTCACAAATGTCTATGTACGTACCCAATACTGTATTTGAAACTTTTTGGTTTCAATCGCATTAGAAATTAGCCAGTGTTTCTCAGATACTTAAATTATTTAAATTATTTAACAGTTCATGAAAATAGGAAAATGAATAGGAGAGGAGATTCCATAAATTCTGGACAGAAGCTGAAGTGTGAGTTCAAAATTTGTAAGACCTAAGAGAATCCACACTGAAAACAGCAGGATCTTTCACACATGCCAGCCTGTGAACAAACATCCATCAGAGCTCCAAGACAAAACCGGTTGGTTTTAGCAGATCCGGTGACCAACTCATTTAGAAAGAAGGTGATATATTCTGTAAAAGACTAGAGTAAAGGCAACTACCTGTTTGCTGTCCCACACACTCACAAGACCCACTGATCTGGAGTCCCTTACTTGGTAGCTTCTCCTGTCCAGAGAGGCTACTGGCCTGTCATGTCCCTCAAAAGTGGTGTACTCCTTTGCAAGCAATACCCTGTAACGGGGATATTCCTTGCAGTGAAAACAAATCATCATCTATCTGCACAATTCTCCTCTTTGATTTAGGAACATGTAGAATTAAATGTTGAGCTTGACACCATTATTTGTTTTCTTTTATAGAAAACTTACAGATGGAGCTAGCAATCTGTATGATAAAAGCACTATGCCCACCAGTACACCATCCCCACCCCTTCCAGATAAATATATGGCATGAAATGTGACAAAACTGTGAAGATCAGATTCTCCTCCTATCATCCTGGTTTCAGACAAGCCATCTTGTCTGAAAGGTTTTACTTTGTTGAAGCTGTCACAGAGCTGAAAGAAAAATATATATGGAGGAGACAAAGACTGAGAGAAAAAGTGCAATAATCTGAGTAATACAGCCTTCAGATCTGTAACCACAACAGAGGATACTAACAAATCTTGCCGCAGCCTCCCTGAGGTACAGCTGATATAGTCTGAACCCTCTCAGACGCCGATTTCAGCACCAGCTGCTATTGTTATGTTACTGAATCTTTTAAACAAAAAGTTAGTGATGTTTTGAAGGACTACGAGTGAACATGGTTTCTCCCACTTCATTTCCGCTCTGCAACTGACCTGATTTTGCTGAAAAAAGAGTGAAGGAACCGTCCACAGGGGTTTTCACCCCAAGGTGTACGCTATCTTGCAGGACAGTGCTGAGAAGCATTGATGTTTTGCATTTATTCAAGACTGCAACACTACTCTTTGACTCTCAACATATTCACATCACTATTGGACTCATCTCTTCATGCATCTCTGTGAAAGAATATAAACATCTGTGTATTGGAGTTGTTAATATGTAACTTACAAAGATACCTTTGTTTAATTATATTGAGGGGCAGCAAATATTTATTGGGGAATTTTGGCAAAGCATCAATAACTTTTTAGCCCCACTGCACTCACGTGTGTCAATTTTTATATTCAGAGCCATGTCCCATCAGGACAAGAATGTGAAAATTAATTCAGATGACATGTGGTTGGTAGGGTACAAATAAACAGTGTTCTGACATATCTCAAAGGCATTTGCATAACTGCAAGGTGCAGATGTTTCCAAGAATCCCTGGCAGGGTTTATGAATGACAGAGTATTTAGCTTCAGGCTTCCTGTCCAAAATACATTCCAAACACTATGGTAAGAAAAGAAACATATCAGTGTATGGAATAATTTCTAAATCTTGCTATATCAGACAGTGATGACTCTCTGAAGAAGCTTCAGATGAGTAGGGGGGAGAGACAAAAATCCCAAGAGAAGGCAATTGTATACATGGATATGAACTGGTAATCTTATATACATGAGATGTTCAAACCCTTTGGATCAAGTTTCTACAGTAAGTTGGCAATGCCTTGAGATAGACAACTCTTTTCCTGTTGCTTGCAGTTGCCATGAATTTACTGGAAGCACTGACTCATGCTTAATTAGTGGTGCCTTGGGTTATTTTTATATTGTTTTTATGCGTTTATAGCATCTACTATTTTTAAAGTATGTATTCTTCTTCAGAATATTTCATTGTAATCTTGCAGAATGATTTTTATGTAAGACATTGAAAGCTGGAAAAAAAAACTTTTCAGTGTCTTGTTATGACTTAATTCCAAGCAGACAAATCTATGGATGATAAGCTTTCTTCATGTAAGTCAGTTAATCAAGTAATGG
This sequence comes from Pipra filicauda, assembly GCF_003945595.2. Taxonomy (NCBI): domain Eukaryota; kingdom Metazoa; phylum Chordata; class Aves; order Passeriformes; family Pipridae; genus Pipra; species Pipra filicauda. The sequence goes on from NW_024105075.1 coordinate 60,220, forward strand.
ATTGGTTATTAACTAATACATGGAGTTGGCTCCACACCTAAATTCCTCAGAGATAATGAAATGATACCTATTAGAATGATTGCACAACTCTCTGTATCTGCATAGCAACACTTTTTCTATCTGTAAGGAGAGCAGGAAAGTGTTAAAATTTTAAATCCCTGGCAAATCTCAGTGGAAAACATCTTTGCTCGTAGTGTTTGTGCACCACATGGTGCATGCTTCAGAAAATGCTAAATCAGCAAAACTGCTGAATTTGAAATATCAGGAACATTCATCTGCCTCTGAATTCCGTTATGCTATGTGTAAAGATCCTGAATAGAATCTTACAGTGTAACAGCAATGTGGAATTGCATATTAAAAATACCTAACCTGTCATTAAAGACCTCTAATTATAGTCATCAGAGGAATCCCCGTGCTGCTACTTGTCATGCTACATCCATATCTCATTTTAATAGGAGAAGATAGTATTTCTGACTATGTTGCTTAATGCGCAATATCTGAAAGTTATGGGCCTGAACCTGTTCCCATGGAGGTCAATGACAGTTTTGCCATTGTCTTCAATTAGAGCAGGATGTCGTTTTATGACACTAGAGTTTCATTTGTGTTAATTAATTTACTTAGTAGGTAATGAAAAACTTGAAAAAACAGCCCTCCGGCTCATGAGTTTGGCACTGTATTTAATACTTTCATTAGGAATAATTGCACTGATAAACTTTTAAGCAGAAATGGGTAAAATGGATCAGTGTATTAGGCAAAATCAAGATTTCCAGTGGTTGGTTGGGAAGATCTGAGACCTAGCCTTGTTTTCTTTTATTTGTCAGCAACTAGGTCTAGGATATTGAATCTTTAATGCTTAGAAGTGCAAGATGTAAGCACAACCACTCCATACTTTATGGATATATGTGCTTCATACATCATGAAGACACTTACTCAGCAGACACTATAGAACTGGCAGCTGATTTTCAGGTCAGCAGCCTCACTGGGAACAGCAAGAACAGATGGGTGATGAGGTTGAGGTGCTTCTTCACATCATGGTTGAAGCCAGGAGCTACCAATGTGGGAAGACCCATATAGATGTCACTGAAGGCAAACCCAATCCTGTGGAAGGAGATTACACAGTGTGCTTTGATTTCTTAAATTAAATGCAATGTATCAGTCTCCTTCTAACTTTTTTAGCTGTTAAGCTGCTAACAGCATGTATAATCTTAACATCAGGCTCATGCCTGGGAAAGATAAGAAGCTGCAAAAACAGTGATCGAGGTAGTTCTGCCAAGCTAGCAGGATTGCACTGTGCTGGCTGCTGGGGATGTAGGACAGTCCCAAAATGCACACTCTGGGACTGTAGAAATATAAGGAGCCTATACGTAACACTCTTCACAGAAAGGACAGGAATTAAATAATCTACTGGTGAGTCAGAGACAGCTGATGGATTACGGTGGCCTGCTGGAGGGGTGGTATGCCCCAGGAGTGGATGTACTTGTTTGGGATTTCTGAGATTTGGATGATCTCCACGTGCTGCCACATACTTCCCCTGTCTGGAAGACAGAAGTCTGGCAAAGCCACTTCTCCTCCTGGGCACTGTTTCTACAGCCTGGGGGTAATAACTCCTCTTTACCTCTTAAGGTTTCTGTTTAGGTTGGGTTTATAAGCTGCTTAGTTACCCAAGTGTCAGGAGCTATAAAACTTCAAGATCAATTGAAAACCTGTCAGTCAGAACTTGAAAACCCATCAGTCTCTGTATTCAGAGCTTTTTATTAAATTAAGAAGAAAAAAAAGGTGAGACAATATTGGCTTGGGGTCTGCTTGTCCTCTTTAGCATATTGCTATGACTGTCTTGGAATACTTTTAGCCGGGCACTGTACTTTATGAACATTATTGTAGAAATACTTGATGAGCAAAGCTATTTTATTAATTGAGTATTCTCACTGTAAGTCATGTGATATCCCAGAATACACTTTATAAATAAAGTGTATTTGCATCATGAGTTTTTCAAGGTTCTCTGTTTTACAGAATAATAGTTCACAGCTTAAACTAAACCCATTGAGGTGAAGTTTATCGGTTGAGCACTTTAATAAAATGAGATCAAATGCAATTTCTAGTGGAGGCAACAAATGCTTCTTATTTGGCATGATATTTTACATATCTATGTATCACTTTAAAGAAGGTAATTGATGACTTTCCTCTTGTAGAGAAAATGAGTTTGCATGGCAAGAAATGAACCTATACATATGCCTCACTTGGACCAGTCCTTTCTATATGAATTCCAAAGAAGATTTTCATCTATGTTTTCCAGAAACAATGCTGAATTCATACAAAAATAGCTATTTAATTTTAAATTTTATGACAGTTTTCACATTTATTGCTGTTTGTGGCAATCACATAAGAGAAGGAAAAAAAAAGGTAGGAGTGCTGCAAGGAAAAACACTGGGTTAAGCACATTAAGATAAAAATTCATTTGAGCTTTTTTCAAAAGAAAGATGGAGAGCTAACGTCTATGCACATGATGTAACAGCTCTTCTTGTTAGCCATACAATAATCTGTCCTATATTCATTTTTTAGGTTGATGGAAACACTCCTCTAAAGTGAACTTTGATTTTTTTAAAAAATAACACAGCAGCTTCTTTTTTAACTCTTAGCTTACCACTTCACTAATTTAGTGGAAGGCTCTGTGTGTCCTTTTGAGAAATACCACTTGTTTAGGAAGTTCTTTATTTCAGTTGAAAGACTGGCAGTTTAGAGTCTGTGAACCCGTACTCCATAGCTTACTGCAGATATTTTATTTAGATTTTACCCCAATTCTGATTCAGTTCCACTTTAAAACAAAGTGACTGTTTTATTTCGCCTGAGAAGTGAAATGTAGTATTACACAGAAAAGCCTTGCAACTCTGGAAACCTCATTTCTTCCCTTTTTTGTTACTGCTTCTTCTACAACGTACAGATGAAGGAAATTTATAAAGGGGATTGATCTGCTGCTCACAAAACACAGACAGAAACACTAAGCAGCCCATGCCTCAAGGCTTCCCTTAATTATTGTCAAATTTACCTTCAAGCCTCCAAAGCAACAATTTTTGCTTGATTACACAAGGACATCTGTCCACCTACCAATTTCTCCCTAAAATCTGGTTGCTGTATCTGTAGATACAGTCTTCAGACATTACCTTCTTAAAAACTTCTTAAAAAGCAGCTGCTGGATGAAGGACTGAGAGCCAGGCTGGTGACACCACTATGGAAAAGAATGTCACCCAGGCTCAGCAGGTACCTGTTCTGTTTGGCTTGTAGAATGGTCAATGAGCAGAAGTTTGATGACAGGCCAGAAGACACAGCAATCCCTCCAAACTGGCCACAGAAAATGCTGCTCCTTTCTCAGTGATGGAGTAAGAGGCAGGGAGGGGAAAAAATAGGGCAGTAGCTCGAATGACAGTGAGTGCCTTATGGCACAGGGATAGAACTGATCAGATAGAACCGATGCTATTGGAATAGGAAAAGGATATAGGATCTTCATACAGAAATGCAAGGAAAAGTATTCTTCATTAATTTCATTCCCTATAATTTGTTTAAAATATGACTCAGTGCATTACTGCAGAGTGGGACCTGGCCAGACTGGAGAGTTGGGCTGATTCCAACGGGATGAGGTTCAACAAGGCCAACTGCTGGGTCCTCCACTTTGGCCACAACAACCCCCTGCAGCACTACAGGCTGGGAACAGAGTGGCTGGAGAGTAGCCAGGTAGAAAGGGACCTGGGAGTTTGGATTGACAGGAAGCTGAACATGAGCCAGAGTGTGCCCAGGTGGCCAGGAAGGTCAATGGCATCCTGGCCTGTATCAGGAACAGCGTGGCCAACAGGACCAGGGAAGTGATTCTTCCCCAGTACTCAGCACTGGTGAGGCCACACTGGGAGTACTGTGTCCAGTTCCGGGCCCCTCAGTTCAGGAAGGATATTGAGGTGCTGGAGAAGGTCCAGAGAAGAGCAACGAGGCTGGTGAAGGGACTGGAGCACGAATCCTATGAGGAGAGGCTGAGGGAGCTGGTGTTGTTTAGCCTGAAGAAGAGGAGGCTCAGGGGAAACCTCATCACTCACTACCTGAAAGGAGGTTGTAGCCAGGTGTGGGTTGGTCTCTTCTCCCAGGCAGCTATCAGTAAGACAAGAGGGTATGATCTTAAGCTGTGCCAGGGGAGGTTTAGGTTAGATATTAGGAAGAAATTCTTCACAGAGGGGGTAATCAAGCATTTGAATGGGCTTCCCAGGGAAGTGGTGGATTCTCCATCCCTGGAGGATTTTAAGATAAGATTGGATGTGGCACTTAGTGCCATGGTCTAGTAACCACACGGTAGTGGATCAAGGGTTGGACTTGATGATCTCAGAGGTCCCATCCAACCCGGCTGACTCTACGATTCTATACCATAGTTAATAAGGGGCTAAAAGAACTAGAAAAAACACTAAATTTAGATTAGAGATGATATAGTTTTTGTTATTATTTCATCTATCTTTCAAAGAATGAAGAAGTTGAGCTTTTACTTCTGGGGAATGCAATAAGATGTTTTGGCATGTTTACTCACCTTAGAGTTATTAAGAATCTTCATTGTTCCAAAAACTCATTAGATATCAAAGTTATATATGGGGTTAAGAAAAGTTTAAATATGATCTAATTATCAACTCCAATCAAACAGAGCTTCCTTCCCCACTTCCTTCCCAAAACCATACTTTGTTGCAGAAAGGCCCATAAGGGCATCTCCATACATCTTAAAGAGGAGAAATGGGGAGAGGAAGAGTCTTCATTCCTTCAGCATTTACGATGTTGAAGGACAAAGGGCTGGATACAAAGGGGAACAAATAGATTTAGTATGAGCTGAAATCTCACAACTGAATCTTCACAACTCTTGTTGTGAAGTCTGGTTGCCTCCAGACTTCATTGGCACTATTTGCATGATGAGCAGCAGGTCTTCTTCTGTGACATTTGGGGAGTTATCTTTGGCTTTCCTTTCATGGATTTCTTTCATAGATTTTCATGAGACATAACGTCCATGGAAATCTTACACCTGTGCCAGAACTAAATGTCAGGATGTTCCATCTGAATCAATCCAGCTGGAAAATCACTTCAAAATGAAACTCTGAAGCCTTTATCTGAGTTTTCTTAATAAAAATTTTTTTAAACAAGACACTGAACTTGATGAGATACATAATATTTCTTTTGTCTAATAAAATATTGAATAATGCACAATCCTATAGAAACTAATGGATGCTCAGGTAAAAAGAAATGCTTATGCAAAAATGTTTCCCACAATATGTAATACTTAGAAAACATCATTCAAAGTTATATTTATTATCCCATAATTTTGATAACAGAAACAATGATCTTTCTCTCCAAAGGTAATTCTTATTTAGGTAAAATTAGACACTGCTGGAAAATATTCAAGTACAAAAATGAAAAACTATGTCCTTCTTGTTCCGTATTTGGAAAGCTGAAGACTTCAGCATCAAAAACAACAGTTCTGAAGGCTGAACAGGTAGTTATGATACAGCACACGGCAAATGATCTAGGGGACCATTCTTACTATTTTTCAGTTCAGCACCTCTCTGTGGTTGTAGAGCTGGAAAACAAGAAGAGGGAAGTGAAGGACTTGTGTTTCTTGACATATGTTTTCAAATCTGTTGGGACTTACTCAAGCTGAGGTCTTAAAATGACAGGCAACGCTGTGAGCAAGATAGTGTCGATCTCGGAAGCACTCCATAAATAGTAGGTTACCTTCACAATGCAAAGTACAACAGTTTTGTAAGTCAGAACACAAAACAGTGACACCAAAGTCTCCAAACTGTAGGAAAAAAAGGTTGCTGTAGCAGTTTTTCAGCATACAGACTAATAAAGAAACAAGCCCTTGGTGTTTAAAAGTTTTACAGTCTCACTGAGTATGTTTTAGTTCCATTTGTGATCATCAAAGTATCCCATAAATTGAAAAGCATGTTCAGCTCATGTTTGACAGGCTGAATTCTAAATGCAAGACCATGTTTCCACATCCTAATAAAGTACACAACCCAACTGTGCAAACAGTACTTAAATCCTTCAAGATTTTTGTTACTGTATAAAATGCCTGTAAAAGGACAGCAAAATAGGAAGCTTTCATGGAGATGGATTCTGAATAGAAGAAGATACATGAAATAACGAGTGTTTACGTGAAGTATTAGCTCTTCTGTAAGCTTCAAAGTTAATTTGTAAACTTATTCTCAGAACAACTGTAGTGATGTCCTGAATGTATCTCTGCCTTTGAGGAAATAACATTAACTTGAATAGTAGCGGTAAATCCTAAGAAAAAATTAATGATATTTTGCCAGAGGACAAAGGGTTCAGAATCTGCTTTTCCACTGTTAGAGGCACCAGAGCTTTTCTTCAGTGCAGCAAACACAGTCAAAACGCATAAAGAGGTGCCATGTTTAAGCACTGTCATTCCATAATTTCCTGATTTTTTTAAACCCTAAAGTTTTTTTGCTTGTAAAGAAAGCACTTCTGTAAAGGAAGTCAGTGCTCTTTCCGTTTAACAGCTCTGTGTGCATGCCAGAAATCTTTGCCAACTGTTCAATGTAATTAAATAATTAAAAAATATAAATATTCTGATTATTGACTGGCTGTTTTGTTTTGAACCTGTCAAAAGAAGACAGACAGCCAACAGGACAAACAGACGAGAACACAGAGCAGCTTCAACAAGGCCACTGCTGCCGGTATGAAATAGTGCAGGGATCAGTGCAGGGAGCATGCATGTAATCCAATTAATTTTCTATTAAAAGACACGTAGAGAACAAGCAGCAGCTGCACACAGGTCCTGTTTCATTCATCTCCTAGAATCTAAGTTTTAAAAGCATGTCTGCAGAAAAGTAGAACGCATAATGGAAAAATGCTGGATTTCCCAGTACACCACATATGTCACATTTTTTCAAGGAGGTGAGGCAATGGTGATGCTGCTCCTGAATAGGAAAGTTTATTCTTCCTACAGCTGCGTTGCTGTAGGCTCTCTGCAGATTCCCGTAGGCTATTCCTCCTGAAATCCCTGTTTTCGTAACTCTCCCTACACAAAAGGACAATAAAGTTCTGTGTGTTCCCTGTGGCGTTGCTTCCCACACATCAAGAACCCCTGATCCATGGGCCTGATTAGCTGAAGTGGTGTGTCTGGTTTCGATGAGGCACAAGCTGTGGAATCCTCAGAAACCAGGCTGAAAGATCACTGAAGCCAGACTTGTTTCTGGAAGGAGTCTGTTTTGAATTATGCTTCCTATTAGCAGTAGATTTAAAAATTAGGGAACTATAAGTAAATCTGGAACTTAACAAGGCTTAAAATAGGCCTGGTCACAAATCTTGATGACTGTGTGATGGGCTGGTCTTCAGTGCAACAACAAGGAGGTCTTTAACAAAAAACATAAGTAGAAAAAGTCAGAGTGACTAGAGTATGGGGAGGCGGGAAATAATAAAGGTAAGTTATTTCTTCCCATGAAGAATGTTCTGAAACTCAGTATAAGCTTACACAAATGATAAACATATGGAATAAATTATCAGGGAAGTGATCTCAAAACAAAGACTATAACAGAGTTCAAATGACACACTTCTGGAACAGAAATAGATGGAGCTATAAAGTCAACACAAAAAAGCAGGATTATGATTAACCTGAAAAAGGGCAAGCAAATTAGACTACAAGCCATTTTCCCACTTCTTATGGCAGCTTCCCAAGACTGCCCATCTGAAATGCGTAATTTAACATAAGCCCAAAGAGCCCTCCTTGCCAGCCACAGAAAAATTAATCAAACATATTTTCGTACCAGATGAGTAGTAGGTATTTATACAAATAAAGAGGCAAGATCTATTTATACACATATGCACCCAGATGCCTGTGCATGTTTATTACAGTTGAATTGAAATTAGATAAGTAACATAAAAACCATTAAGCAACATTATAAAGGTCAGTTAGTTCACTCCTTGAGTTTCAGCCAGGCTGGCTATAAGGTCAGGTAAAAAAGCTGCAGTGCTTTGAAAACGCCAACATATTTAAAATGAGTTGTTCTATGCGATTAAAAGAGATGTGAGAGGTCAGAACAATATAATCTAACACCACGTCTACATTGCAGACTCCAGCGAGCACAGCTACCTCAAGTAGAAGTATGAAGCTGTTTATACCTGACTGGTACAGCTGCACTGCCAGCTGTGCCCCAAATGTTAATATATTTACACTGGTGTAAAGCTGAAATTTTTTAAATGTAACTTCTTCTACTTGCTGTTTTTCCTAGGCTAGCACAGATGTGCTAACACAACCGCAGCTCTAACACAAACACTTTCTGTAGCAGTAACACAGACACAGCCAGAACCGCCCAGGTCAGAGAAGCACATGCTAGGAGCTTACTTTGACTGTTTCTACACTAAATATATTACAACACTGATGTGCTCCAAATGCAAATGACCAGGGATTTGCGGGGAAAAACATACCAAAGCTGCTCCGTAAGCAAAACTTGAACAAACTCTGCCATTCCAGCAGCCCAGCTGTGCTGCTGAGGAACAGCACCTCTTCCTGCCCCTGCCCACACACCTGTGCTAGCAGCGCCCATACCAACGAGCCTGTTCCCACTGGTGCACTTCCCATTTCTTATTTTACTGCGTGCCTCTAGTGCACGTGACTTCCTCAAGTTCCACGCCTTGGTTTTGCCACCTGCGACCACTGGGACACCCGCAGGGCTGGGGCTGTAGTCTGGTATCCCAAACCTGACACTGGTAGCGCCAGAGGGCCGACTGAGATAAGGTCAGAACCACGCTCCGAACGAAACCTGGAAACACAACTGGAAGAAATTAAGTCCCCCAAATACCACCCTCTGCACCCATCACTCCCGAGACCCCGCCCCGCGAGAGAGTGCGGGAACTCCAGCCCTGGGCTTGGTGGGCGGGACAACCAACGGACCAATCAGAAAGGGTTTCTGGGCTCTCTTATCCAATAGCCAACTTCTCCTGGGCGGAGATGAGCAGCGGGAGTAATCGCGGAGCGCCATGTTTGATTCTGGTGCGTGGTGCCCTCACGCAGAATGGCCGCCGGCAGCGATCACGTGGCAGTCAGTGCCCTCGGGGCAAGGGTATAAACACGGGGGGAGGTGAAGCGCATGCGCGACACTGGGGCGGGCGGGGCGAGCGAGTAGGGACCGGGGAGCGGCGCGAAGCCCCGCCCCCGACACTAAACCACGCCTCCCGGGACACAAACCACGCCTCCACGGGGCCAAACCCCGCCCACACGGCCCCAACCCCCGCCTCCGTGTCGCGAAGCCCCGCCCCATGTCGCGCGGCCGTGCCAGGGTGCCGGGGGGCGTGTCCTGCGCGTCGTCCCGGTGGCGGGGCCGGTCCGGTCCGAGCCGCGCAGCCCCGCCCGCGCCCCGTCCCCGCTGCCCGCACCATGTCATGCGCTCCCGCCGTGCCCGTCGTCCCCGAGGACGTTTGCAGCCTCCTGGCAGGTGAGGGCAGGAGGGAGGGCTTTCTTCCCGGGGGGCGGGCGGAGGGGATGCCGAGGGGGGCGGGCCGGCGGGGCTGTGCCGAGCCGGGGGAGCCGCGGCGTGCGGGAGGAGCAGCCACCGGAGCCGCGGCCCCGGCGGGGCGCTTCTTGGCGAGCGCGGGGCGATCGCTTCCCCTGCACGGACTTGGGGCTTCCGTCTTTTCCCCCCCGGCTTCCCCTCCCTGGTCACTTCCCCTCCCCGTTCCCGTCCCTGGGACCCGCAGCGCCTCGGTTCCCTTTCCCGCACGGGGGAAGGGGCGGTCCGGTCCCCGCAGCGTCCGGGGGGCTCCGCCGGCGGTGCGGGGCTGCCGCGGACACGCGTGTGCGGGATGCGGCCGCCCGGGCACCGCCGAGCCGCCGGGGGGAAGTGACCCCTCCCGGGGTGTGCGGGCAGGGCCGGCTGCCCGAACCAGCTGATAAAAAGTAATGAACTTCCCCGCTAAGCAGCTGAGCAGCTCACGGAGGGGATGCTGGATTGCTGGTGTGTTGTCTTATCAGTCACACACTTCTGACCGTGGCTGCCCACGCTCTTGGGAACCGTTGGAGCGTGGAAATGGGATGACTTCTCACCATGCAAGGTTGTCAGCAATAGTGTCAATAGAGAATTCAGAATACGGGTCGTTGTCTTTTACCTTCAAGACTTTAATTTTTTAAAATTTGTTTTGTTGTTCATTAAAATAAATTGTATACTTAAAGTTTGGCTTTACTGTTATGTTTTGAAAAGTTTGCTATCCTGAAAGCATTTTAGTTTCAGTGGGACTCTCTTTCTTTTGAGAACTTCTGTTTCTGCCACAGGAACTCGTGTAGCTCTGACTTAGCCATTCAAATTGCCCATGCTTTTCGAAATCTTCCTTCTGAGGTCAAGCATTCAATTACATGGCTGGGGACCTGCTGGAATCTAGTGAAGCTCGTCACCTTTGGAAGACTATTCTTTTTTTAACACTTTTGATTGTAAGAGCTAATGCTTGAAACGTATTGTTCTCACCACATCTCATCATCTGCCAACTGTCTTAAGTGTTTCCTAACTACGGTTTCTAAGTATGTTATTTGCAGATCGTAACATCTGTAGTAAAATTTGCATGGAAGGCCACCAGAAAAAAAAAAAAAAAGGAAAGCTTGTCATCCATTTAATCATGGAATAGATGTTTAATCATTTAGAAAAAACAAATATTATCCTTAGCCTTTCCAAACTTTGGTGTTTTGTGAGGCATTACTGTATTCTGGAGCTTGTGATCAGATAAAGTGTTTGTTTAGATGCTGGTTTCACTGGGTGAAGCTTGTCTTGAAACTCTTGAAAGTTTTAAGTGCTTTAAGAATTTTTTTTTTGAGGGAGAGGATGTGATACAGAGGGGATCATTCCAGACTGCGATTTGTTTTTCAGTCATGGTCCTCATTTACACAACTTGTTCTTCTCTCTATCTTTATCCAGTCCACCATGGACATGGAAAGAGAGACACAACAGTTTTTATTTTGAAGTGAAACTGAAAACACCTATTTTTCCTCAAAAGGGTTGTGTATATGTGCTTTCACAGTCTCTATGATCAGCAGCCTAAGTTATATACAGATATCTAGTATCTGTACAGTATGTACCACTTCAGCTTTTCTGGAGGAAAGCGAGATGATTTCTTTAGTGCTATCTATAGAATTGAAATTAAGAAGACAATGGAATGATTTAGCAATGATCTTTGAATATTTGTTTGTAGATTTTAATTCTTACTTTCAGAATTACCAAAGGGAAACAAATATAAGGATAATTATGGTTATACTATGTTAAAATTTAATAACCTGTTTAATTTAACAAAAATATGGCATTGCTTTTTAGAGTTTGTGTGTGTTAGCCTCTCTTTTTTTTAAGGTTATCGGTCAAGTGCATGACAGTTAGAAACTACAGTAATCCAGGCTCTATGAACAGTTCTTTCACTGATATCTGTAGGATCTGGTAATCTTCAATTATGTAGTCTTCTGCTTCTTTTTGCTCAAATTATTTATGTAGTGAAGATGTCTGGTAATTGAAGGGGGAAGGGAAGTCTGTAATATCTTTACTATTCATTGAGAAACTCTTACACAATGCAAAGACTGCAGTGAGTAGATAGTTATTAATTTCTGCATGCTCTTCTTTGAAGATGCTTCTTAATGTATTATTTTAATAACTCACAATTATTGATTCAGCACCTCTTTGAGAGGAGGGAATATTGTTTTACCATTGATAAAATCAGTATAATAAACAAGATGTGATTGGGGGCGCAAAAAATAGTCAATGGTAGAACAGAATTAGAATTCAAATTCACCTGCCTCCATGGCAGGTTTCTCCAGAAAATAATGTGAGTTGGATGTCTGTATTCAGTGGCCATTATGAGTGCCAGGCACTTCTTCATAGCAGGTTCTGTTGAGAACGTGCAGTTAATGGCTAGCACGAAGTACTGTTTTTTAGGCTGATATTCACTTAGCAGTGAGGCGCTCAGAGGTACAATATCTTATAAATATGCTCTTCTGCTCTTGTTCCTTTTCTTGGCCTTTTTGCCTACTGTTTCCAACTTCTGCAACAAGTGGAGGAGTGATCATATGGATTTCCTTATCCCTGCTCACTTTTGATTGATGGTTGGAGTACGTCCCCCAACTATGCTGAACAAGTAGGGGTCCTGCTGGAAAACATACTAAGTGCTCCCGTAGTTAAACATGGTGATAATGGGAATAAACACGCCAGGGGATGAATTAAAGTTGCACAGGAAACTTTCTGACTTGTGAGTGCTTTACTTTGAACCTAAACAATATTATATCTTTAATGCAAAACCAAATTCTGTCACACATGCTGGCAGGGTCATTGTAGTTGCATGTCAGTGGCGCTGAAATGTTCCAGGCAGAAGCACAGCTTGAGTTCAGGGCTAACTGCATTAGTTGCAAACAGGAGGAAGCTGTTTCTGTAAAGTTGAAGGGGAAAGGTCAGTGTGGCAACAGGCTTATTGCAGAGGATTATTAGGATTGCACAATCCCATCCTGTCTCCTCTGACTTGTTCAAGTGGTGGGAGGGAAACACTGGAGACAGAAATAGGGTCCTCTGGTCATGAGATGAACTTCTGGTAGGAGGAGAAAGTAATTTTGTTGCTCTGTTATCTCCTTCTTTACACGTGGGAGATGTGTGGTAGTGTAATAACTTCTTTATTCCCTACCCGTGTCCCTGCACCTTCTAGGTGATGCTTGAGATTTTGGAATTTGGTGAAGGAAGCCCAGCCTCACTTTGTCTTTTCTTCTTTTGAAAAGGTATCCTTTGTTGTGTTTATGTGTTCAGGATCTTTTTGTGCATGTTTGGCAAAGTGGAATGTTACTTTTTTTTTGTCCCCTTAAATTATTATTGGTTACATAGATTTTTAGAGGCCTGCTCACTTTTATTTTTCCTTCCTCTTTTATGCACACTCTAAGTTTTGGCTTGTCCAGAGCTGAGAAGGAGTTCAGAGGCTGCTTCTTCTCTAAGGACATATTATTTCTTCTGTCATGTAAATCAGACTGGTGGCTTCAGTCACCTTGATTGAAAAAAAAAGTGTTGAGTTTTTTCTGTGATAAAGATTTAGTTGGAGGTGAGACTTCTTTATTTTTTTGAAGTTTTTGATGGTGTCATGATAATTAGATATATGTATCATTTATATTTTTTCCCCTGTTCTTGGAACTCGTGACTACAGTGTGGGTAATATTGCCTTTTTTTTAAATTCAGTTTTCCTTTCACACTTGGCAGTATTTCTTGTTTGAATCTTCTGTATTCATATTTTAAAAGTTACAAATAATTTTTGCTATAAAAATAGAATAAATTTTTCTCTAGTTCATATGGAATTTTATGTCCCATCCTAATATCTATTTTCCTTGTTCTATTAAACAAAACCTCAAAACTAAACAGAAAACAATGTCCTTGCTCTACAGATCATCTCTACCCAGATATTATTCAGTTTGTTTAAATGCTGAGTTGTATTGTCCAAATTGCCTTTTTCACTGTGATGTCTCTGATTTTTTTCTTCAAAATAATATTGTTTGCCTACTTGGTTTAGTTGCATCTTGGAAACAGCATGCAGAAAAGGGCAAGGCAAGAGAAGTGGATCCAGTGTGTGAGTTTACTTTAGCTTACCTTTTATTTTTGGGTGCTACAGTAGTTATATTTACCCCGGATACCCAGAATATGAACAGTCCTTTTTCATCTTCCATGTCAGCTGTTCCTGGACTTGCTTGGTACATGCTTGTCATAGAAAAAGCCACCTAGGTACAGTATAGCTCTTCTTCATTGGCTGGTTCAAATTTAAAAGGATATTATTGTTTAAAACTTTACTCTTTTTTAAAAGTATCATTTTCATGTTTCAAAGGCTTTAACAAATGCCAGTTCTTGCTGAAGAATCCATCTGTACAAGATAAACTAGGGTGATTATCGTAGACATCTTTTAAGTAGACATGTATTTACAGCTTTGGTAATATGTATGTATTTCAGTAGTAATGGATTAAGAATAGAAACAGTGAGGTGAAAAAAATGCACAGAGGGATTCCTGGTAAGAAATAACCTCCAGTGATTTGAAACATAGTTCAATTGTCTCTGCCATAAATTTGGGAATAAGTGTCATATACGGGTGATAAAAATGGCATAGGCTATTTTTTATATACTCATTATTCACTTAGTTTGTCTTTTTCAATTAACATGGAGTCTATCTTTCTCATCTGACTGGGTTTACGTTTCTTTCATAATCATATGTCAACAAACCATAATAGATGCAGCATAATGTGGCATACAGTGTAAATCTTTAGGTTAATCCTTAACATTTTTTATTATAGTTCATTTGGAATCACTTTGTAACTTGATCATGATTTGTACTGGTGGGGTTTTTTTGTGATATAGTTAATATACAGCTTTATCTTTTCTCACCTCTTTAATGTAGAGAGAGGATGCTCAACTACTCAGCCAATGAGATTAGATATATATAGTCCTTGATTATAATTTGTCTTTAATCTCTTAAAAGAGATGTCGTTATCGGTTTACTTCATTTGAAGACTCTTAGCAGTTTGTGTCCACTTCTTCTTTCTAAATCACTAATAAAACTGTTGACCATCAACGTTTTTCATGATACTTTGTGTGTGTCAACACAGCAACATAATCTTGCTTTTGGGGATTTAAGGTACAGCATTTTCTAAAGGTGGTCTTTTCCAGGACTTTGCGCTAAAAGGAATGCTCGCTCTCTTGTTAGGCTGGATAAATGTGGTATTTTTAGACATCTTGGAGTTTCAGTCCAAGATTATTTTACATCATGTGTTCTGTTTCTGATTAAGTGTATATATATTTAAAAGGCAATTTAGCAAACTGGAGAGAGACTTGTAAGTATAGCTGGGAAGGCAGGGGGAGAGCAGAAGCAAAATCCTCAAATATTTCTTTGTGCAAGAGAACAGGCAGTGGCAGATATTGCTTGATAGTTTGTCTTCAGACCTGTTCCCTATTAATGAATCACGTGAAAACTTTGAAATGAAATTAATTAATTGCTTTCTAATGCCAGCCCATGTAAAGTTGAAAAATACATGGCAGTCTGTTTAATGTTGGTCACCTTTAGATAGTGTGTGTGTAACAAATGTGCCTAGCTTGCAGCTACTTTCCAAAATTCTCTGGCCTGCCTTCCCACATTCTCTGGCTGGCAGCTGGCTTCTGGCTCTCAGTCCTTGAGGTGGAAGAGAGAGATGGGACAAGGCTGGTGGCTGGAGGAATTGTTCTGCCAACCTGTTATTGCCTTTATGTGTGACTGGTAGTACCTCTGCCGGGTTACCCCATGCAACTGACCCTTGTCATATGATGGGTTCGTGTCCAGCCTTGGAACAGGGGCTTGCATTCTCCTTGGGTCATGGAGAGGGAGCTGTGTGTGTGCCCTGCTGTGTGATTGGGAACACACCCATCTCATCACCAGTTTCTGATTCTTCTCTTGTCATCTTCATGGTGCGAACTCATGTGTCCATGATGAAGTGACTAACTTTTTGATAAGCAAATCATGTTATCTGGTGGAGGAGGTGAGAAAGGAAGACCTAGCACACAGTGTTTGGATGCCTCTGTGAGAATCTGTTTGGCCCACCCTGACACAAAATTGAGGTAGTTCTGTCCTAAGTATGTTTGTTTATAAAGTGTGACTTATAATTACAATATTAAAACCTGTAAACAGCAATAGTGCTATGATTTGTTATGATTAGCACTCTTTAACACAGCACTTGCTTTGGGCTAAAAATTTACAATGTTCCTGAAAAAATCCATCTGTGTGTTATCAGCCTTCATTAAAGAAAATAGCTCCAAAGACTTTAAAACAATTAAAATCTCAGTGTTGTCTGTTTATAATCATTGAAGTAAAGAGAACCATAAACTGTTTTAACAGTGAAATGCTAAATAAATCTTAGCTTTTCTCCTTGTAAAAGAAATGCAAATGAAAATAAGATTAAAATGGCGTTTTAGCTAGTTCCATGAAGTGGCACGTAAGCTTTGAACTGTATGAGCTTGTTGAAGTGGACAGAGCAAGACTGTGGTGTGAATTCCGTTTTCTGTCAGTTAGTACCTGTACTGACAGTGCATTTTATGGATCTTTCAGTTTGGTAGGTTTTACTCATTTCTGCAGGCAAATGATTTCTCTGGGGAGGGTGCAAACAGATTTAACATCATGAGCTTTAAGAAACAGAGCAACAAGTATGGGTATTCAAGCTGTCAGGCAGTCTAACACAAGCTTAAGAAAAGTTAAGAGGTGATAAATAGGTTTCCACAGATACTAAATTAGCTGCTCAGTTTGTTAGGATGAATTTATGGAAATGTGTAGTTTGTTTTGTTTGCTGTGGGGTAACTGATTAGTTAAAATGCTTTTAAATGAGAAATCTGTTCAAAGAGGTTTTCTTTTTGGAGTTTATCTTTTATTTCTTTTTAAATTCCTCAATGGATCAACTGCTACTGAAGCCTGAAACACATCTACACTAAAGTGCTTGTGAGTAGTAGTTTCATTTTCAGTATAGTATTAACCTAGCAGAGGAGAGATCATGTTGCGGATCATCCTGGAGAGGGAAGAGCAAGTAGACTTGTGGTGAAAAATGGGTACATCTTGCTGCTTCTGTTTGAAGTTTACTGTATGAAGCTTGGATCTGTCATACTGAAGTCCCAAGTTCTGTTCTCATTCCAAGGTAAATCACTTTGTGCAATGTCAGAGAAATTACAGGAACATTCCTTTATGTTAAGCCAGTGGTATAAAGCTTTCTCTAACAGCAGTGACTGCTCCTTCCGTATTCTTCCACAATGTGGAAGTACAGGTAGTGAAGAGATGATCATAACTTAGATAACTTGCTGGCTTCTTGTCCAGAGGAGCTTAGAATGTTACTCATCTTGTGCATCTGGCATATCTTGGATGGATTTACAACACTAGGTCAGAACACATCTTATGTTCTGATGTAACATTCTGTGTAATTGTGAGTAGATAAGAAAAATCTATGATACAGTAAAGTGTATTTTCAGGCAAACTGATTCTTTAGCATCCTGTTGAAGATCATGTGTATGTCAGGTCTGTCTTCATATTTTGGGGTTGTGATCAATCAAGCCATACGGTTTCTCTGGACATATGGAAGTAATAGTGTTCCATGATGAGTGCAACGCTTTCTGACTGTGGATACCTAACCTTTGAGAACTTGTTTTATCATCTCATGGGAGAGGGAAGCCATCCCAGTGAGGGGTTCTCTGTAACTGCTGCTATTTAGAAACAACAAACTTGTCAGGATCTTGTGCATACCTGCTCTCTTTCTGTCTTCTCCAGCTCTCTGCGTACTGAAAATAAATGCAGCATCTACTTCTGCCCTGTCCCTCCATGGCTGAAAATTCTCTATTATTTCTGCTTTAGAAGTCAAAGGTTTTTTGTAAAAGAACAGATTCTGTCAGCACTGTAGTTAGTCCTCAAATTTTTGTATTTACAGTGTATTTTAAGCCAGAAGTGGTAGTTCTTGCTTATGATAGTCAGCTGGCTTTCTCTTCCCCACATACTCCTTAATTATCTGAACATTTGTATTTGAATAAAGATTTGAGAGTGAAAATCTGAGATTCTGAGATGGCAGAATTCTCACCTGGGTTTTGAGCTTTTCCAAGAAGTAAAGAAGCCCACTGAGTTTAAATGAAGACTTCTGAAGTCAAGTTCTGTGATTAATTAGTGTTCAAATGCTACTTTGCAAGCATTGCTCCCGATTTATGAACGTGACTAATTCCTCTAAAATTTTGCATATTGCTGCCTAGGTAGAACTTTGAAGATGCTATATAATTTTTGAAATAAATATGTAAAAGTAGGAAGGAACAAATATTTAATCAGGCTGTCCCTCTCAGAGTGAAAGGTTGGTCTGTACTGGAAAATCCTGTTAGGTTTCATTGAGAGAAAAACTGTTGATGGTTTTTGTTTTTGCTCTCAGTAGGAAAAGTATCTTTTTTTCGACCCAGCTTTTGTAGGTGGCCAGTATCTCTGGATTCTGTAAGTCCTCATCTGGAAGCTTGATTGGCAATTCCAGTCACTGGAATTTATGAAGATGTGTGCTTTTTCCATGGATTAGGGCAAAATCTTTCTGGGGGTGCTTGGTGTATGGCAGAGAGGCTGTTGGGGGTGTGTCTGGAGGATTCATTAATAGACGTTAAGTGCCTTTCCTTCTGTCCTTTTAAAGAAGGAATGCCACAGAACTGAGTGAGGGTCTCCCCCATTCGGAACTTCATTGGAAAATATAATGGGGAAGATTCTCTGTCTTATGAGGAGGAAGAACAATATCATTCTTCAAAACTCTAAAATACTTTAAAAATGAATGTTTTTGCCACACTTTGTGAAGACACAAATCTAAACATCTAAATAATAATCTGGTAAATTATTTATAAGGAACATCTTTGTAATAGCTATGCTAGTGTTCTCAAACAGTAACTTTTGACTTGTTTTCTTGCAGCCTGTAATATAAAGTGTGATATGTTTCTGTTTTATGAAAAAAAGTAGGCAATTAAGTTTTTAATTTAGGAAATCTGCAGTAAATATTCATGTAAACTTTTACATGCAAACATTTGAGAACTTAGCTGGCTGTTTGATATTTCTGTATTAAAATGAAATATCTGATTGGAAAAGTTAGAGGATTAAAATAGTACTGTCCATGTCTATTTGCATCTACATGGAGTGAGCCAAAGTGTGTGTGTATATATATCTATACCTATCTATCTATCTGTCTATCTATGTGTGTGTCTATGGGGGGTGGGCAGGCACTGTGTGAGGGTGGTTTTTTTACTTACGTTTACTTGCTCTTATTCAATGAGCAACTATTATCTGTAGAGGTGAGACATTTAAGTTAACAAGCAGGATTTTCTGGTTGTATTTCTACTTTTCCGTTTTCGGGATAGTCGTATGTTGATTGGTAACTGTAAGAAAATTTTACAGTTGGCTATTGCTGTTGTTTTTGCTAATGAAGAAAACACACTGCTGGAGGAGTTACACTCCCCCAAATTCTCAGACACTGCATTGCTTTTATCCTGTGGAATGGATATTTGCCATATTAAAAGAACCGTGGTAACTTTTATGGAATGCTTTGTTTCTACACGACTATATAAATGTATCATCTGTATAAGAATGAAGAATTACAGTGCAGGTTAGAGCCTTAGTTTGTGATTCTACAATTGCAGGTGTGCTTAAAGTACACTGTTGAGCTTGACTCTTTTGATGTGGTTATTGTGCCTACCTAGTTGTTTTCAAGATTAAGGCTTTGGATATGAATCTTTAGTCAGTCAGGGAGTTCAGAGGCAATGTGAGAACACTTGAAAATACTGTAACCAGTAAGTGACCTATATTAGGAGCTGGGTAATTGTTACTGCTGAAATAATAAATTACTCAACCATCTTTGAAACCTGAACTTCTGAAATAATATGGCAGGAATACATGAATAAAGGCTATATTGATGTTTTAGCTTTATCTCTTACTTTAGGTGATGGAAAGTAATTGTTATAGTACTGCAATTTGTTAGGACTTACATAGGATAATTAAGTGAGCAAGAATCAAATGTCACCATAGGATTTGCCGTCCTAAGCATAAATAGATAGGGAACAAATGTATCCCATTTAGACTCTGAAATGAGTGTTAACTATGCTGTGTGTAGAACTGAAAATAATTTTCTTAGTTTTTTCACAGTAGTATCAGGACAACTCTTTACAGCACTATTTTATCTTTTTTTTTTTTTCTTTATTAGATGTTGAAACATTTGTTTCCCAAATGCTAAAAGGAGAAAATCTATCCAAGAAAGCAAAAGAAAAAAGGGAACTTCTTCTTAAGAAGATAAAGGATGTTAAGGCAAGGTAAGTAGCTTCATGGTTTTAATATGTTATAAAGTCACTTAGTGATAACTTAAGTTTTTTTACAATCTTTTAACAAACATTAAAACTATTAACAATTAAAGAAATCTGTGTAAGTTCTGATTTTGTCAAATAATCTTTCTTGAAACTCTTACAGTTTAGTAAGAAATGGGATCAGGATGATTGTCCCATTTGAATTGCTTAATATTCTGAACCCTGATTGCAAGCTCTTTGGTTAGAGCTTGCATTCACTTCAGCTTTGGTAAGATTAATTAAAATATGAGAAATATAATGCCTTGACAATGTGAACGAGCTTCCGAACACCATACTCAGCTGTTGTAAAACAGCATAATTCAATACTGACTTTGCTTTACTGTACATTTTGTTGTTTAGCTCTGTAATAGAAAATTGAAACATAACTGAAAACTATTTATAGATCATAAACTTGTTTCAGCAGTGTTAAAATAGTGAAGTATTATGACAGTCAAAGCAGAGGGCTGTGCGTGTCTTTGTTTGTTTTAATGTCAAGGAGGATTTGAGATTGTTTTATAGAGTTTTAATTTCAGTCAGCAATTCAGTAAAGATATTTAGCTATACTTTCATTTGCACTACAGAATTTTCTTTGAAAAATCTCTTTTCTTGCAACTCTAATCAACTAGGATATAGTTTAGTACTTGCTGTTCTTTTCACATTGTTTCCAAAGTGCTGTTGTTTCCAAACTGTTTTTCTACTGGTCACTCCTGTGTGATATCCCCTAATCGTTCCTTTGATGACATTCTTCTGCCCCTGAGGCAACTTGTTTACAATTTCAAAGACGGCACAATCATCTGGTGAGGGCATCATTCTTTGCATGGCCCTGACTGTAGGGAAACATGAGATGTGTCCCAAATTCTTGTAGTTAAAGTTCTGTGTGCCTTTCGTTCAGGCTGTAAATGCTTAGGGAACTAGTTCTCTCCTCTCTGATAAGGAACTAGGATTTTGTTTATTTGCTTGTGCTTTCCTTTGTGGATTATTGAGTTAACTGGCCCTTTATAGAAGACCTGCAGCTACAGCACTACTGACTTTTTTCTTCAGTCTTAGGACTAAACTATGGTTTTTTGGATGATGAAATACCAAAGGGAGGGAACCTGCGGTTATGAACAAAATTGACACTGAATCCTTTGCTATTCACTTTTGTGACCCTAATTTCTAATTCATTCCTCATCTCCTGTAATATTGTTCACTATTAACAGTGCTTTGCTTTTCATGCAGACTACAAAATCTATGCACATTCTAGTCATCTTTGATTTTCACATCCCACATGTTGGGCTGTGTCTATTACTGCCACTTGCTATGCTGAATTTCTTAGATCTGGCCTTTTATCTCTGTTGGCATTTCTCAGTTTCTTATCCCTAGACCCTTCATTTTTCTTCTGCTTGTTACTTGCAAGAATCTTCTTACCGACTAACCTGATACGTGCACTCCTCCTTATTGTCCATAAAGATGATCTTGGCAGCTGCATTTTATTTGTCAGTTCTGATGAAATCCTCCTCTTTTCACATAAACTCTAGTCCATGAATGCTTCTTGAATGCCATTTTACATAACTCTGTCCTGATTATTTATCCGTATCATCAGATCATTTTTGTTTCTGAAATAAGTTTTAGCTCTGAAGAAACAGTACATTTTCTTCCTGGGATGGTAGAATTTTTTTTAGGCATTAAATAAGTTTAGCTCTCCTTATTTGAAAAGGATTCTTTATTTAGGCTTTTAAATTTTTGGTTAATTATTAATACATTTTCGTTTAGATTTCTGCAAATTTACTGCAGCTAAAACAACTATTTGTGATAATTTTTTTTTGTCTTTACCTGCTGACCTGTATTTTAAAATATGCTCAGTGGCTTTTACTTGTGCATGAAAAGTTTTGAAACATATTAACATTTAGAAGGCTTACTAAAATTAAAGATGCTTTTGTATGTTTATACCTTAGGATGACTGAGTAGATGTATGTTCCTTGAAAAGGCTGCTCTGTCTGAGTTTGGTTTTTTTTAAAGTCTTCTTTAAAGTGGCTGGGGATTCTTTCAGCTGCAAAGAGAAAAGAAAAACTGAGTGAATACTTCAAGCCAAAGATAAAGACTGCAGAATTTGAAAGGAAAACTTGCAGCGCTAAGTTTCAGCTATGAAACCTGTTGAAAACTAGTTGTTGTTCTGTGCCATGCCCTGGCACCGTGGGCTTGCAGGTGTGCATTGCTTTATGATGTTTCTTCTTCTTCTCCCTGCAGTTACTCTCGGGAGTTCCCGGAGGAAGGTGAGTCTCGTGCCCCTTTCCCTCTCCCTCTCCCACCCGGCGCTTCCCCGGTGCCTCCCGCCGCCCGAGGCCGAGGGCGCTGGCTCCCCCTGCTGCGGGAAGCGGGGAACGGCTGCCCGGGACTCCCGGAACTCTCGCTCAGAGCTGGGTCCCCCCTCCCGTCACTAAACGCGTCGGAGAGCGCTTGCTGATGGAAAGACTAGTTTAGAAATACAGTTCAGGGTTTAATATATAATGGAGCTTGTTATGGAGATTATTTGTTATCAATTTAATATAGGCGGAGTTTTATTAGCAGTAGTGTAGCCTTGTGAAAGACCATGTGATGCAGGGTTTTTTTTCTTTTTCCCCGGAGGAAGTGTATGCAAAGTAGCCTGCTTAGGAGATAAAATTTTAACAGAGATGACTTATTTCAGCCTTTTTTCTTAACGTTGCAAAAGTCTTCAATTCCATAGTGATGTTTCTTTAACCTTTTAATAGGATCATCTAGTGGCAATATGATATTGGCTTTCGATCCACACTGAATGAATGTTTTCATAGTGCAGCGCGAGCTCAGACCTTTAGCTGGAGAGGAGATGATTTAGTGTGCGAGTAATGAAAACTGAAGTGTGGGTTATCTATTGTCTTCCAGTGGAGTTAAAACAAAGCTGCAGAGTTCAGTTTAGAGAAGGCTGAGGGTTTGTTGCTACAGCGTTCTGTTCTGTAACTAAACCTGGAAGGGCTCTTATTTCCATGATGCTAATTCTTGAGGTCATGACCTATAGCCTGTGGATGCTGGTATGAGGGTCACAGTGCGAGGTCAAAAAAGCCTATGCAAAGCTTCACATTTTGCAGTGGTTGAAGAACTGTCTGTTTCTGGACAAGGAGATTCAAATGTGTAGGCTACAGTGTGCCTCCTGATGAAGTACAAATATGTAAGTCGTAATAGGCAAGTAATGTTATAACAAGGCACAACAAGCTCATACATTTCTTATGCCTGTTTAAATCAAGTTATGCAGCCATAACAGTTCAACTGAAAGGGAAAATGCAACTTGAAACTTCCCAAGATTGCCAAAGTTTTATAAGTTCAAACTGTGTGATTGTTTAAAAATTGTGTTAAAATAATTTGCTATTTTTTTATATTGCACATGGCACCCTTACAGAGGATAAAATGTAGTTTCCCTCCTCTTCTCATTGTCCAACAGAACTAAGTGTGGGAAAGTAGTGTTATTTTATTTAGGAAATTACTAACATGAAATTAGGTGGGATGGTTGTTTCACTACAAATGAATCTGACTTTGGGAGAGCATGTTTCTGAAGATTTGATAATTTTCTGAGGCTCTGACTCTCTAATGAGCATGAGAGTTGTCTACAAAGAGTAGAGTTTGCATTGAGTGGTTTGCTTTATTTGAAAGTCAAGAAGACTCTAGTCTATTTACTTCAGAATTTCAAAATCAAATTAAGATTTTCTTTTCTAATTCAACAAATTATTAATAAAAATGAGATTTCATTTTCTCCAGCAAAATGGGTGGTTTAATTTATATAGTCTGTAATTGTTACTGCATAACTTGCTCTGATTTCTGTAAAATTTATATTCAGTCTTATTCTTTTTATTAGAGTATATGTGATTCTTAAGAAGGATATATTGCCTTTTTTTAAAATTCTTGTGATGTGTTTCTAGTTCAGATCATAGAACTGTGTACAGATGGTGAAGCTTGCCAATGCCGACACTTTAGTTTTCTTTTGGTATTTATCAATAAAATGAAAGTTATACCATTGTTTTCTGCAAGCAAGGATAAATTTCTCCAAATTCACGTGCATTTGCATACATGAATGTAAAAAAAAAATATGAGAAATCGGAGCCTGCATTTAGTTGCAAAATATTTGAGGGAATACAATCCAGTGGTATGAGTTGTTGGTATAACTTCCAGAGTTCAAGAAGTGTTGCTAAACTTTATTCGGTTGTGTCAGTCGTTAGGCCTGTACAAATTAGGCGTGACTTGTGTAGGTGTAGAACAAAGGACCCACATGGAGGTAGGCAGTCAGATTCTTGGTCAGCTCCTAGTGGAACAAAGCAGCGGCAGCAGCTGAGTGAGGTCAACTGTTGTGCCTGTTCATACCGCTGTGCACACCTTGACATTTGAAAAATGGAAAATTTGGAAAAGATTGAAAACTGAGAAGGCAGTGATGGTCAGTTCCAACTCCCTCCAGACAAAGAAGAAATATCCTGAAATATAAGGTGAAAAAAGAGAATATCTTTTAGGGGAAAAAGGAGGGGTGGAATCAGACTTCTGGAAACTGTGCTGAAACAAACTAGAAAGAATAAAAACTATTGTGTATATTTCATCTTCATATTTGCTGTTCTTGGTTTTGCAGTAGCAGTTACTCCATTTTTAAAATTCAAATAAAATAATCTTTGTTGAAGCTGAAAGTGAAGACGAAGAATGGTTCATACTATGTGCCGTATTACCATGGTATAGTAATTATCATGCTACATCAGTTGCTTTCAAGAGTCTTCTGAGTTGTGACCTGTCATCCTTCCAGAGGCATCCAGAAGTGGACTAACACTTTCAAAATTCATAGATTTCATCTATGACATAATGAAACTTGACTCTAGCCTCTCAAACATGGCTCCTTCAGCTTGTGAGTTGTTCCACAAGTACGGGTTGTGGGCATACTTGTCACTCCACTCTCATCACTGAATGTTCTTGTAGTTCCACTGGCGTTGTATGTAGTTATTAGTAAGTTTGACCAAGCTCTTGTATGTGAACTCCTGTTTTATGGGCTTTGGCCAATAGCATACAGAGTCCTGCCTGCCATAAGGATAAAGCAAGAAGGTTTAAAATAATAATAGTAATGGTAATAATAATAATAATAATAATAATAATAATAATAATAATAATAATAATAATATTGAAGAACATGTGTACAAGTAGAACCAAGCTCCTTAAAACCAAAATCATCCATGTGTGTATCTCTCAGAAAGTGCATACATACTTCTTTGCAACAAGATTGATGAATTTGAGGACTTTCTTTTATCATCTTAAAAAGAAGCCTTCTGATGTTGTCAGGTCAGTAAATATGCTGGCAAAAGCATCTTTTGTGTCTACAGACTGAAAAAAACACAACTTTGTGGGAGAAGTGGGTACACATGAAAATGAAAGACACAAATTTCATTGTATAGGAAAATATTTAATTCTCTTGTGTGATGTGTTATCTGGTTTTACACTGTGACTTTTACAGTTAAGTATATTGTTGATTTATGGACAAAGAAAGTCTGTGTTGTTCTTATGACAAAAAAAGTACAATTATATTAATATCCAAACCACTAATGTTTCCTCAAATTTTATTTTTATTGTTATTGAACATTATATCTATTTTGTTCTTAAATTGAGGAACTCTGTAGAAATGTCTTTTTCTCTTAGACACTGCTGCCTTTTTTTCAGTTAATTTGAAACATTTGACTCTTTATCTAAGCAGTTTAGGCAAAACTAAACACTCAGTGACCCGTTCTAAATCTTAGAATTGGGAAGGAACTTGAAAACTAAGGTTATTTGCCTACAAATTAGATTAGTTTTTTTTATAAGACTAATATTCCACTAAGGATATAAAACTCTGGACTTTTTCAAAGATTCTGACTTAATACAGTTTTTGACGTTTCTCTGTTTTGAGATTAATTGAATCAATACTGTGACTGCCAAAATGTTTAGTTAACAGAACCTTGTTTTCAATTTATGCTAAAAATAGTGCTAAAGTTGGCAGAAGCACTGTAAGCTCTAGAAACTGCATTTGTGTTTGAAATTCACTTGCCATCTGTTCTTTGCATTTATTTTAGTAAAATATATATTTTTAATCACTTCTTACAAAATATTTTGGCTCAGTGCTGAAAGTCAGACACCAGAAGTACTAGCCAAATAGAGTCATAATATGGGAATTTGCAGAAAAAGTTCCCCATAAAGGTCTCAGTGCACCTTGTATCTGATCTATTTATGCAGAAAAGTATGATATGACATTTTCTAACTAGCACTTTTCACTCTGATAAAAACTGATGAAGATCCACTTTAGTTTTCATTTCACTGTAGTATAATAGCAGGTGAATCTACGTCTCTATAGCATTGGTGTTATTCTCTATGTAATTATTGGGAGCACCTGTAGGAAACCTTTAAATGACTCCGATGCCTCTGGCTCTTGGCAGAGCAGAGAGTGTCTGGAGCCTGAGACATCTGCTTCCTGGAAATAGTCAAGCTGATAGAGTAGCACTATATGCAAAGGCTTTATATTTTATATTTTTTTCTTTTCCGTTTTTCTTTTTTTTTTTTTTCCTCTATACACTCTTTGTCAGGAAATGGCAGCAGGTAGGAGTCATTTGGACTTGAGAAAGGGAGTCAGTATCTCGTGGTCACCAGAGCCATATGTGGATGCAGATTCTATATTTTAACACACTTGAACTTTCAGCAGGAGCGTAAATACATCGTTAGTATTTAACCATAAATGGGAAAGATATGGCTTAGCTGTTATCCGGTTGTTCGGGGATCATCATAATATATTTCTGGAGAGACCATCAAATGCATCAAAAGTGTGCCAAATATCACTCTGTCCTGGAAGTCTGGAAGGTTTCACTGTAGGCGAGTCACTGTGTTGTCCCTTTCAGCTACACGCAGCTGTTATCTGTGAAGTGTCCATGCCAAGTGCAATTTCAAGCAACACAAGATACAGCCACCAGTGCAGCACAAAATGGTCTTGTCCTGATATACATCATAATAATGATGCAAGAGGAAGGAAAAAGTTGGGTTGCTTTTCTTGCATGAAGCATATTTGCTTGCAAACTGTTTCAGTATTGTTTTAAGAAATAGCTGTTAAAGAGTTTCTACTTGACCTTTACAAAACAAGCCATTGAAAACCATCATGTTAATAAGGGACTCTAGAAGGCTCTTCAGGAATGAGTATGTTGGAGCAGATTGTGTGGCAAAGCATGCATTGAGAAAGTGGCTGTCAGAAGAGTCCAATCTTGCAAGGTGACTGCTGGATTTGGTCAGAGCATCTTCTTAAAAATATAAGCTGCCCCTATTAAGCCCATACCAGCTTGAAAGCAGCTTTGTCTACTTGTTCTTTTGAAAAACTGTGTAGTGAGAACCTTGCTTGATCTGCTTGATGATCCAGTCCTTTGTTTGGTGGGTTCTTACCGCAGCAGAGATTGGAGAGGAGGAAGTGATTTCAACCTGCTGTGACTTGGGACCTTCTGAAATGGCAAGAAGCAGGGTGTTTTGACCTACATGTCTTTTTATTTTTGTGAGTTGTTTTATTTCTCTTATACTTGAGCAATTTTAATGCATCATTCTGTCTAGATGTTTTGGAAATAAATTGGAAGTGTTTAGTTATCTGAGGATGTGAGCTTGCAAGTCTCTTTCAGAGGTACTGGCTGAAACATCTTGCTTCTCTTTTTTAGGTTAAGTGGTGGAAGCAGTATGTTTAATGCTTAGGAATTCATTATTATAATCTCACTGTTGCAGAAGAAAATTAATTTTTTGGGCAAAAAAATATCTGGATTTTTTTTTAGCTGGATTCTTATAACGTAATATGGTCCCGTTTGTTATATTCAACTTATACCAACTGAATTTGTTGGAAATTTTCAGAATGGGGTGTAGGCACTGAACTACAGCTCTTGTTACAATGAGGAGAGTTTGTTCAATGCTCCGTTCCTAATGTGGTACACTTACCCTTTGGTATGCATTATTTCCTAAATCAATAAATAAGCTGTAATGGAAAAGGTAGCATTTAATAAGGAACGACATTGTATGGTTTTTTTTTCTTACAGACAGCATAATATATTGATTCTGCTATCAAACCTGTAAGAGATTAGTTTAAATTGCAGAAGCTGGGGAATAGGGTCAGTTCTTATACATATTTTTGCTATTGTTGTGACTGTTAAATATCTACCATTAATTAATCCTTTTTTCCCCCCAACTTCCATATAAATCATATGGTGTTCTGGGGAAACAAGAAACTATATTAATGAGCATCAACTCCGTAATTATTCTTGTGACTACATAACAGGGACACATTCGTGTCATTCCTTTGTGCAATAACTTTTGCAAAGAAGTATTTTTAAACTGGTCATTAATTTTATGACCACAGAAATGAGATGCAAAATTTATGCTGTTGTCATTGGCAGAGGTTCAAGGCACTACTGACATTATATGTGATTGGAATGGAATGGCTGCCAACTAATGAGTCTATAGACGTTTGGTTTGAGCATGCTTTGCTTTTAGATCACTGATTAGGCAGCAATGCTTTCAATTATGCCTTCAAATTGTATTGGATACATTTACCTGATGCCCATTGTTGCTTTGTAGTTCAGTTTTCTATTACATAAGTGCAAGTTGAATGCTTTTCTTTAATTTATTGATGCTTTTTGGGTGTATTTTTAGGTACTTGGCACCTGAAGAGAGTAGTGGTTTGTGCTGCTCAACACTGACTCCTGTGATTGTTCAAGGAGTAACATATGGAGCTTCAAGTGCAATTCTGTCTGCTCTTACTCCATAGGTGGAGTA
The DNA here is from genome assembly GCF_003945595.2 of Pipra filicauda. Lineage (NCBI taxonomy): Eukaryota > Metazoa > Chordata > Aves > Passeriformes > Pipridae > Pipra > Pipra filicauda. The sequence goes on from NW_024105075.1 coordinate 88,863, forward strand.
TGAACTTCAATGCAACACATTGATGGAAGAGGATGTAAAGTGAAGGAAGGGCAGAAGTTATTCTGAGTGGGAATGTAGGAGATGTATAGAATCAACAAGAAGCCTGTCTCTGAACTGTCAGAAGCAATATCTTTATATATTAGTAGCATACGCTCCTAAGATGTCTTTTAACCCTGATAGAATTGGAGGAAAAACTCCAAGGATGATACCAGAAAGTAGTCATTCTTTTATGTAAGCACATAAACACATTGTGAGATGTTGCCTGTTAAAGCTCCAGAGCACATTGAGTCAGCTTTCCTACGGAAATGTGTGCAGTTCTGTACAAATTAGATGATCTAAGGATTACATTTTTCAGGGTATAATACAAATTTACGAATACATTTATTTAAAATAAAAAATGGAAAATTTTTTTGTTTAATCTAGGCCTGCATGACTGCAGGTTGCTTATACCTCTGTTTAGTGTCTGTCACCTATTCTCCACATTTTTCACTTAAAGTGTGGGTACCTAAATTGTATGACATAGGATTTATTTATTTGTTCTGATTGTCATTCTCAGTGAGGGCCTTTTTTTCATGGAAGTCTTCAAGCCTTATTTAGGATTTAACACCTAGAGAATGCTTTGAAGTCTATAAAGCACTGAGTGTGTAATTTCTTCATAATACCTCAACATTTTTCAGTTGTTTTAAAAGCACTTTGAATTTGGATATTGTAGAGATAGAACAGATACTTGCTTTACTATAAATCTACATTCGGTGTTGCCACGTTCTTTGATGTTACAAATACACTATATACCTGTGTCATGGCAACTGAGCCCCACATGGGGTAGAGAAGATAATCGGAAGGGTAAAAGTGAGAAGACTCATGGGTTGATATAAAGTTTAATAGGTAAAGCAAAAGCCACACATGCAAGCAAAGCATAACAAGGAATTCATTCATTACTTCGCATGGATAGGCAAGTTGTTCAGCCATCTCCAGGAGAGCAGGACTCCATCATGTGTGACAGTGACTTAGAGAAACAAACATCATCACTCCGAACATCCTACTCTTCCTTCCTTCTTCCCCCAGATTTATAGGCTGAGCATGACATCTTATGGATGTCATGTGGAATATGTGTGGAATATCCCCTTAGTCAGTTGGGGTCAGCTGTCCCAACTGCGTCCCCTCCCAACTTGTGCACTCCCAGCTTTTTCGCTGGTGAGTTGGTGTGAGAAGAAGAAAAGGTCTTGACTCTGTAAGCACTGCTCAGCAGTAACTTAAACATGCCTGTATTATCAAGACTGTTTTCAGCACAAATCCAAAACATAGCCTGATACCAGCTACTATGAGAAAAATTAACTCTTTCCTAGCCAAAGCCAGCACAGTCTGGGATAGGTCCAAGTAAATTGTGCCCTAAATATGTTTGTATGTATGTATTAAAAAGGCCCTTGTTCCTAGATCTTAGCTTTTATATGGAAGTAAAGCACAAATTTTTACTGAATTTGAAATCCTAAGCATGCTTGGAAAATGGTAGTATAGTGACTTAATGGAAGAGCAAGGTAACAGTGCAGCTATGCAGACTTACATAAGAGATTATGTATTGCTGAGTGGGGCAAAATTCCCTGCAGATGTTCTTTCTACATATAAACTCACCTAATTTTCATCCACAAGTGCTATTCATTCAAATATACTAAGGTTTACGATTCAACCCATGAATTTTGAGTGCTGGAGTGTGGTGTTTGTGGAAATGTTTTCCTCTAGAAATACAGCCTAATATTTTAAATTTATACTGTCACCTTCATGAAGGTTAAATGATAGTATGTTTATGCATAGCTGATAAGAGGACATTTTTGATTGACAACCAGTGCTTACATATACACATATATTTTATGCATTCTAGTACTGGTAAAAGTTTAGGACAGGAAAAGAGTGGAAAAACTTTTGCTATTGTATAGGTTGTAAATATCATGTCTACTCTTTTTATATGGAGTCTTTCATCTAATAAAGATATATATAGGCAGAGAGAGACAGGCAACTGGTCTCTGGCATCTAAGTGTGAAAGATGATCATGCTGGCTGTAAATAAGGCATAATATTTTCTGTTCATGTGCTATCTACTCTATGTTTTTTTGTTTGGAGGAAGAGGTGAATCCTGGAGAGGGATAATTTACTTTTGATTGGTTTGACAGGTGTGATGAAATGCAAGTATTTTGATCAGATTAACACGATGACTGGCATGCTACTGGGAGAGGACTGTGTCAGAAATAGATTGGAGTCAGGCTCAGATTCAGAGCAGTTGTTAAATGGCATGAGAACTTGAAAGGAAGCTTTCCCAGGAAAAAGCACACTAAATTAATGAAGGAAAAGCCAATTTAGTATTTGACAACCTTTCGATGTAAAAGAATTCCAGCAAAGCAAGTATCAGGCTTTGTTGTCTTATCTGCATAGAAAACTTGCTGTTCTTTGCAAACAACTGTGGTGCTTTCTGGACACAGACTGTGAATTTTCCATGAATTTCCATTATTGAATAGGAAGGGGTAAACTTGCAGCCATGGTGAGGCGATCCTACTGATGAGCACAATTCCTGTGTCTGTGGAGAAGAATATTTTCACTGTGCAGGGGGTTTATTTTAGATTCTGAGAAACAGTGCTCCAAAAAGGAACATGTGAATAGGAAAGGGTATCTGGAGATCTCTGGAAAGCTTTCTGTGTATGTATATACAAAAAAGCAGTGCTTGAACAATTTACTGTTACATGGTTTTTAAGAAATTTGAGGGTCATTTGATCTATCGGTGCATCAACTTTATGATTCTCATCTGGTGATTTTTGTCATGTTTAGTTTTTCTCCTTCACCAAGACTTGATTTTATTTTTTTTTAGGAGCAATGTAGTTTATGTTCTTTTTCCAACTCTTTTTTACCTAGATGTATTAAACATATCTGAGAAAATATGCTAAGTTTCAGGAGGGAGAACTTAAATTTTGTCTGATTAGATGAAAGCCTCGACTAATATTGATTTCAGTTTATCTTTCCTAGACCTTCACACTTTCGCATGACACTGATCAGAGTGCATTAGGGCAGCTGATAATGTAGATTTTGTATCTATTGTAGTGGGGCTCTCAGTTGTGTAAGAAATTAATTAACAGAATGCTGCATTAAGCCACAAGTTCTGTCAGAAGGCAATTCCACTTCTGGTTTCATGGGAAGAATGCACATACAGATTTGCAAAGCAGAGCCTAATTATGGTGGAAAAAAAGTGAAAGTGGGCAGAGGTTGACAAACTGCTGCCAACAATAGTTTGGCATTTCCCGAGAGGGAAGTCGCTGAAGCTCCATCCTGCAGTCGGACAGGAAGAACTTTGGAGCCCGGCACTCTCCTTTTCTCCTTCTGCCAGTGTTTTCCCTTGCCCACCTCTTTGCTGTGGTGCGTGTTTCTTCAACCCCCGTGTGAGAAGCTGCCAGCTGTGCGGTGCTGGGAGCAGCTTCATTATATGACAGCATTTAGGGAAACCGCTCCAGCAACGTCTACGCATAAAGGTAGCCCTAGAACAGCAGTGCTCACAGCTGTGCTGGAGCATACGAGTGTCCATGAGAAATGGGAATTTTTCTATTTCAGATAGGAATTGATATCCTCCTTACTATCAAAAATACTTTTATTCTGTCTGCGTTTGCATGATACACTATTTAACCAGCAGTATATTTTTGACTTTTACAGAACTGGAAGATGAGGACAAGTCTGAGAACTCTCTTTCTTCACCTCTTGATAGTAGCTCAATAGCATCTGACCGATACGATAAAGAGGATGAAGCACCTTCTGATGGTATGTGACATTCTTTACCTTAGAATGTACTAGATTTTCCAGTTTACTATGAACTCATGTAATCGGATCCTCATGATGCGAATGTTAGTGTTGGAAAACAGATAAACAGATAAGCATCACAGCTGGACAGTTTTCTTACCTTTACAACAACCTTTAAAGGAACTGAAGAGCTCTCTCTAGTGGTCCTAGAGCATAGTGAAGCTGTCTCAAATTTACATGGTGTTTTCAAACTCATGTTTTTTGATAACAAAGCATCTTCTGTAGATGCATATGTTTTTGAAGATAGATCAGTGGCTAAAACAGTGTGAATATTTGTAGTAACAAATTGTTTGTTAATTCAACATTATCAAATTCTTGCTTAATTTTATTGTGCTACTTAATGGCTTACTGTATTATTTATCTAATAAATAATGAAACAGTTTATGTGATTGATATTTTTCTGCAAACTCCGTGCAGAATAGGTTCATAAAATATTAAATTAATTATTCCTACAATGTTTCCTTCCATTAAGACAGTTTTTGTTATATAAATTTTAAATTTGAGTTTGCATTTAAAAAAAAACTCTAGGCTCCGTAGCTGTTTTCCATGTTGCTTTATTTTGTATTCATTAAGTTTAATGCTAAATGCGGCTGTTCTGAAGACATGAACAATTGAATATTTCAACAGTTAACAAGCTTGCTTTAGCATAGTGTCCATATTTTTGAGATTTGTTTATTGTATATGTAATATAAGTACCTTCAGTGGATAATATATGGCAATAAATTAGGTATATGTACAAATAAATTAACGATGTATATTAATTTGTGGCACTAGAAGTTAGATAGACTTACTAGTGAATGATGTTTGCTGACATGATATGATGATCAAACTGTGCAGCTCCATCTCGAAGTACAATTGCTGAATGAAAATATGCTTCCTGCAACATAGCACTCCACATTTTATGTTATCCAGATTATTCCCTTTGGAAACATAAATTGCTTTTATGAGGTATAAAATTATGTCTATTGCAGAACAGGGATAAGTCAAGTACATGCATAAGTGATAAACCTTCTAACCACTGATTCAGAATAACGCAATTTTTTTATGTCCAGAAGTCTGTAAAATGTGTAACAATAATAATCACACCTTTTTTTTTTTTTTATATTGAGCTTATTGCATGTTGGCAGTGTGACCTTCTATTAAAAAAATAAAACCAGGCATTTTTGCTCTCTGGTTGAAATGTAATTATCACTCAAATTGCATATGGCTTTTAGAAAACCCAAGGTAATTTTCGAAACTACAGATGAATGCAACTTTCCTTGTATTTATTTTTGCTTACAAACATAATCTTAACATTATTTGTAATTGTAACTTAATAACATGGTACTGATTGCATAAAGGGTATGTGATAAAATTATATGACTATTTAATAGGAGATATGATTATAGAATTGTTTCAAAACAGTTAATCACGAAAAAAAGTGATAATGTTCATCAACCTAAATAATGAATGGCTGAAGAATGCTGATGCAAGAGTATGTGAAATACCATATGAGTTTGTACAGATAAGTGATTAATTTTAGGCAATTTTGAAGCTATGAGAGTAGATATATTAGCTGCTCAACAATATCTTTGCTAACTCGTACCGGTTTACGTAGAAATATAGTGGGTGCAATTCTGTTGTATTTGAGGTGACATTACTAGTCTTTCTGTATTTCATGATAAATCTTCTTTAATTATCCTAGTGAGAGTGCAGCACTAGGAAAATTTGAGAGAAGGTGGTAAATTTTGATCTGTAAATACTTTCATTTATTGGAGTAGTGTTCCTGTTTTTCTCTTTGAATGTCCAATGTGTCATTCTAAAACCATTTTGATTTTAACATATATAATCCATCATTCAAGTCTAGCCACCTAGACTATATATGAAAATGTATGTTGGGAGAATCTTATAAGAGGTGGATTGATCCTCAGAGGTGCCTTTGGTTCAGTCCTTATAGGCATGAATGGGTTTGTTAAAGCTTAATACTGTATTTTTGTTTTCTAGCAGTTCAATATTTAAATTCTACTCAAGAAGCTGAGTTTATAATGTAGATGTTTGATCTTACATGATTACTGGTTCAGTTAAGCAGGGCTCTGTGTTGGTCTAAAACCTGATTTGTGTAGGATCAATGCTCTCAACGTTAACGAGGGCCCTATTTGTAGGTAACCAAATTGAGCTGATTTTTATTTATGTTTGAGTTCCATTCATATCTCTATGTAAAACCTTCTGTATATATTTTGTGCTAAGAAACCCAAAACAAAATGGGCATGTCTCTTTATATACTTGAGTTAGACTTTAAGGTTTGTGTGACTTGTGAAAGTATCAGTATTTGACTTTGCAGCATTACTGTCAAAACATAATTTGTGAAGGCACCTGCTTGGTAACAGATAAAGAATTAGAGCATTATGTGTATGCTACAGTCATTGTAAAATCGTGGAGTTTTTGTGTGACCTTTCTCTAATGGTGTATTAATTACAAGAGAGATAATCCATTTAACAATAAGTATGGGATAACTAAATTAGCACAGGTCACCTAAAGGCCTTTTGTCAAATCCGATTGTTATGTTGTCCTTTTGACTTTTACCTTATGGTAGGCACTAACAAAGTATCTAAACTTTGATGGATTATAAACTCTAAACATGATATGTATTTTTCATAATGCTAATGTAATTTTCTAGGTACTGAAAAGGTCAAACCCCCACGTCTCTGTGTGCATTCTAAGTCTGTCTTTCCTTTTAATATTTCTTTTTCTCTGTTCCTCTGGTTCAAAAGTTCACTCAGTTCCCAAATGGCCACCTAATTTTCCAGTTATTCCCTCAAGCCATATGTGTTTTGGTTTCTTTATGGTTTATTAGGTACTGTAGGAAAGTAGCATAAGTTATATCATCTAATGAAATTCAAGCACACTTCAGTGATGCTTTGACTTGATTGCTGGCAGCAATTAAATCACAACGAAGGAGAATGATGCATAGGCTTACATATCCAGACACCCTACAGAAACTGGAAGAGGGATAAAACACAACAAAACCCCCAAATAAAATAACAAAACCCAAAAACAAGACAGACCAAACAAAACAGCACTGCCAGGCACTCTGGTCTTAACTTGATTTTTTTTTTTTTATTGGCTAACAGCCTGATTGATAGCAAAATCATAACTTGCTGTATGCTAACAGGCAGAGTTCACTTGTAGGTTATTGTGAGCTGATAAAGGGTTAGATGGAGTTTTGATTTTCGCATTGGTCCTTGGTGCACCAGATTAATGGAATTTCAATGAGAGACTGGAGTAGTCACAGCTTTGTCAGAAAAACAGATGGAGATTCTATAGCCATGTCTGCTCATTAATACCAGTTGCCTGAAAGGTGTACTACTTCTCTATACAAAAGACTCAACATAATTGATTTTTGAGCGGGGTATTTTTTCACTTATTGATGACTAGGTTTCTTGCAACTTAAATGACAGGTTTTTGTATAGTACATTTTATAACAGTGTTATGTCTGGTAATTTCTTACTGCCATCTGTATTTTGAAGAATATGTGTAGTGGGAAATACATATGTCTTGATTAGTTAAAAAACAAAGTAAACCAAAATACTTAAAAATTGAAATACTATGACTTTCTTTCAAGTTGGTAACAAACTTATTTTTGGTTGAGATGTTAATGAGGGAAAAGTTACTATTTTTCATTTACTTTTCATGTTTCTTAAGATGGTATTAAATACAGGTTCAATGACAGGCTGAAACTTTCCTATTTAACAATGTAATCTTCTATAATATAAAAGTATTTTTTAACGGTAATTTTTTTTGGTTTACGGTATGGTAACTTGATTCCATGGGTATGAAATGCCATTAGTATTTAAGGAACAAACTTTCTGACTTTTTAAGTACTGAGTGAGAGAGAACCTCTGAAGAAGACACATCTGTTTAGCTCTACAGAGAGAATGTCATTGGATGATAACTGGATCTAAAAATGCAGTGAGTGCTGTGATAAAATAATTTAGATCATCACCATTTCTATGGAAGGTCAGAAATGTTGCCTTGGGTATGTAAAGATGAAAGAAGTACTAAAAATGTGTCTGGGGACTTGTATGCTCTTCAAACTATTATATTAGGCTATACCTTATGAATAAAATATGGTTTTTAGTAGAAAATTCTTAAACAGTGTGAGAATCTCATATTAAATCTCCCCATAGTTGAAATGGAGGGAGGTAGGGCTAAAGAAAGCTAAACAGGGCATTTGGAGAACTTTGAGGAAACAGAATAAACTAAAGGGTTATGCTTTAACTGTTTGTCATCAAGGGGCAGTCTTGAAAATGAGCAAAATTTATTGCTCCCTGCAACATGCGTTTCTTGCTACAATTTTTGGATGAAACAGCACGCCTCGGCACTTTGTTTTCATGCAGCTCCTTTGGAAAAGTTCTATGCAAGTCTTTGCAGGCTTGAGTCAACTATTTTACATGATCTATAGTATTTACTTTGTGTGAATGTCACATTTTGCATTTTGATTGATCAAGTGAGAATGAAAAATTTTTTGACTGAGTTTTGCATGCTGCTTCTTTTGACATTTTAAGTCTCAAATGCAAATACTAATTAAGCTTTTTCCCCCCCCTTATTTTTCCTGTTTGTTAGGCACAGAGGTTTGAATATTGTCACTGAAGAAGGGGAGGTAGAGTTCAGTGTAAGACTTTATGCCCACTTTCTTCAACTACATTCCTACTGAGTTTATATTTGAGGCACTATATTAAAGGAAAAACTGTGTTCCATCACAGAGCCAGTTAAACAGTGTTAGCAAGTAAGCAACGTAGTAAAGGTTGGAGAATGGAAAATACAACTAGGATTTTCTGTTCTTTCTCTTTTTGTCCTTCTTATGCCTCTAGTCTTGTACTGGTTTACCACTGTTTTATTAACATAATCATATACATGTTTGCTTGTCTTGGGGATGACAGCATTGGAAGTTTACCTGAGTTATTCTAGATTAGTTATTTGCTTCGCATTATTGGAGAGAGAGTTACAAACCTAAGTGCATGACAGCCATTCAAAGGAGTGGGAAATTTCTTTATTTGTCTTGTTTTTCCCATAGATAGATCTCATTGAAGGCAGTAAACCAGGTATTTTATTATTTCTTATAGCTATTTAAATATTCAAACTTGAATAAAAAAAAGTCATATTGAGGGGAAGTAAGATCTAGATTTGCTTGGACATTTGATCTTTGGTAAGAAAAGGTGGCTTCTACTTTCTGCTCTTACTAGGAACTGGCAGAGGGCAGTAGCCCATCATATGGAAAATGTGTAAAGATGGGACTTTGGCATGCTAACTTTTTTCTGAGGGGATGCTAGTTTTTTTCAGAATTGTGAGTGGGAAATACTGTAATTTATTATTTTGGTATAGGTAGGTAATTCTAGGTTTTCATCAGTGGTTTAGCAGACTCTTTTGCTGTGTCTGAACAAATTTTGTATGGCAGAGGAAATACTGTTTCTTGCAATGTATTATGGTTCTGCATTTCTGGCTGAAAAGGTAATATGATAATCAGAAATGTTGCTTTCAGAATTCTAAAAAATTGTAATTAGCAACTCAGTCTTAAGCAGGAAGACTGAAGTCTAGAATTCCCAATGTGGTGTGCTGAGTCTGTCAGAGGAAGGATGTATCACTAGGAAATTAGGCTGACACACTTATGAACAGTTTACATGTCATCCAGAATACAATCTTTTACAAACTGGCAGAACACAATCAAAAAAGTATAACATATTGAAGAGGAACTTAAAATATGAAGCATTTTTTTGAAACTCAGTTTATGAGGATATCGGTGCATGTTGGACCACATATGCATAAATTCCCAGAAAAAAATCTGTTTAAGAGATGAGAAAAGGGTGCTGACTCCTTGTTGGAAAGGAGAGGTCTTAAGAGTAAAACCAGTGTATTCATCCTTAGTCTACCTGAGATGTTTCTTGGCAGGCACCTCCCTCATCTTTCTCTACTGGTGCAATTTGAGTCTCCCTCGGACAGCTTGCCCCAGTGCACTCTGTTTGCTGTAAGAGGATACATATCCTAAGCTCTTTGTCGGTCTTTTGACTTTTGACTCTCTTTTGTCTGTAAAAAACATGACAATGGTATATTTTTTTTCCCTCTGTCATGAATATATTTGAAGACTGAATAGAATCTCTATAACTTTCCACATGCAGCTCCTGTTGAAACCTTATGAAAAGAACAAACAACTGAACTGCTTGCTTGCTTGCTGATTTGTTTGTAGTAACTATAGAAATGCATTTAACAGCAGTGACTTACTTGGAAAAGCAAAAAGTTTAAAAAAAAAAAAAGAGCATGTGAAATATGCAAAGCTAATCTAATTAATTTTGATTTAAACCATTTGTACAGAACATAAGGGAATAATTTCTAATAGGAAGCAGAAGTTTTAAGTGAAATTTTGTCCCTATTAAAGTCAACAGTAAAGTTAAAAATGGCATCACGTAGGTTAACAGTGTGTACAAATTGATGATACTAAAATGTTTGAACTTCTAATTATCATAATGAAAAACTTCCTATTAAACAATAAACCCCTGTGTTCTTTTAGCATTTACCTTTCTCCCATGGGAGAGATGACATGGTTTGTTGCTCATTTTATTTCATCTATGTTGCTTCAGTGACTGAGCAGTAACAAAACAGCCATGTATGCTCCACCACTAAGTAGGACAATATCCACAATAAAAAACTAATAATGACTTGCTTAACTAATTTCTTTTTCATATTAGATCATAATTTTATTCGAGATTTGTAACAACATTATCATAAAAAAAAAAGCCCAGAAAGCTGAAGTGAATACATTTTTCTGTTTACATTATCTTGCTTGTTGGCCTAATGTCCTTCTAGATCGGTTCTTATACATCACAAATAGCTGACATAAAAAGAAAGAGGAAAGGTTTTCCTTTAGCCTCTTGGGTATGTGTTAAGCTTTTCAAGTGTGTTTTGCAGGCTGTTAATTATGGATTTAGGACCTTATTAATGCTTTACCTTGGCTGAGTGATTTTTCTACCTTCTAATTTCCTGAAATTCTGCTTTCTTGCTGCAAGCAGTAATGGCAAGTCAGCTTCCATTCTGCTCCTTACTCCCTTCCTCACAGAACCAGACAGATGCATCAGTTGTAGATGATAGCACTCATTCTTGCTACTCCAGTGGCACCTTGAGGTGGGTAGGCACCCTTCTGGTACCAGAGGTGAGCAAGTCCAGCAGATTGATGCTACTTGGCCTTCAAGGCACAGAGACATCTTTTCCTTCCTGGTATTTACCAAGTATGGCAGGAAAGTGGTTCTGCCTTCAACATATACTATGCAGTAGCCCCAAACATCCTGGGGAGAACAAACTCTACATAACCATAGTGTTTTCTTGGTTTTAGACTAGATCAGAAATATGTAAAACAATGCTTGTGTGGTACTTCATGTTTTGTCTCAAGGATGAGGCTTTCAAGGTCCTACTAGGGGAAAAAAAAGGAAGTGTAGACTTGCAATGCAAGTACAAACCAAGTTCGCCATGTGTATCCATCCTAACGAACAGAAAAAGATTTTCCCCATGTTCCTGGTTTTGTGTTTTAACTGATCAGTAGTTTCTGTAAAGGTGCAAAGTGGATCTGTAGAGTTTAAGCAAGAATGAAACCGGCCTGTTTTCTCTCAGGCATCATGCAATCCAGGCATTAATTTAGTTGATTTGGGTTTGTTTCCTTTTTAAATAAAAGCAAAATTGCAGTGGACTAATATTTGTCGATTTTCAGATTAAATTTGAGTGGAAAAGTAAAAACTGTGTCATGAAAAGTTTTATTGAAGTGTTTTGCAAGGAAAAAACATTGTAGATAAAATCTTTATGGTATCATCTGTATTCATTATTATAAAGTTCATTATTGCCCTTTTCAAGAAGATGTTGCAGATAATTGTTCACTGCTTAAAAATTTTCAGCTGGAACTGTACTTCTTTGGGCATCTATCACTAGGCAGTATTAGTTTGATTGGTAGTTTTCTCAGTAATTCTTCATAGATGTTTACTTGGTTTACTTACAATAGTAGGACTTAAGAGTAGAGTAGCAGACTAAAACTGGTGAATGCCATATTTTTTCCAGACTAAGATTACTAGTACAGTTTCTTAACTAATATTAGGCAGAGCCTGTTCACCACTATCACTATAATGACAGGTATTATCCCATGAGAATCTTAGTTTTGTCTTCTCTATTGCTGATAGTCGAAAATAGTTTTGAGCCCCTTTTGGGCAAGGAATTATGGATGAACCTGTACTACAAAATGGAGGAAGACCTTTTCTGGTATAAACAAGATTTTCCTGTCCTTCCAAGTATTTCGTCTGTCTACCTGAACACATGTTGCTTAATGGAGAGTACATCACAACCTGATAATAACTTTTCAGAGATATCCTATTCTTCATATGAAATATCTTTTTCCTTGTTCCTCAACAGTCAGATTTTATATTTCTGTATATCATAGAATCATATAATTGAGTTGGAAGCAACTTTAAAGATCATCTAGTTTCAACCCCCCTGCCGTGGGCAGGGACACCTTCCACTGGACTGGGTTCTCAAAGCCTCATCCAACCTGGCCTTGAAGGCTCCAGGGCTGCGGCTTCCACAACTTGGACATGGGTTATGTATAAATACTCACAATACATATTCAAAGATGCAGCTAGTTTATTATGTGCTTCACACATCTGCACTGCTTTGCACTGTGGAGGTAAGGGGAAAGGATTAGTGTTGAGATAATGTGAATGGGGGCAGAAGGATGTTTGGATTGTGTACGTGGCTGTGCTATAAGATGGAAGTGGAATGGAGATGAGAAGTGAAGGTGGTCCAAGTCTTTTTGGTAGGTAATAGATGAATTGTTCTTTTGCAAGTATGGGTACAGGAAATGGGCCTTATTACAGTTGCCTGGAAAATAAGTTAATGGAAGTGTTGTCATTGACTTGCAATGAAAAAAAAATTAACCATGCCTGTTTTCACATGGCGAGTCTAACATATTCTTATAATTCTGTCAATTTTGTGTTTAGTAATTTGAATAGTGTGAATATAAGGTGGTGGGGAAAAGCTTGTCTTTTAGTTTTTCTAGAACTGCTTTCCTTATATGATAGTAGGAGTGAACTGATTTTTCTCTCTAACATCTTCAGAGGCTAGCTTTCATGCTGTATTTTAACAGAAAAAAAATTGGTGCGACTACCACAAATTTGTTTGATCAAAGCTTTTTGGAATAGTTTAGCAAAATGGCTGTTCAGTATTTGTGTGTGGAAAAATAACTGCCTGCTAAGAGTTGAAAATACACAAAAGAATGTAGTCATAACAGAGAGAAGTGGAGAGATATTTTTTCCTCTGTAATCTGTATAGCTAACACTTGGAATTGCAGGTCAAAAATAAACCCAGCAAAATAAAAACTTTGTTTTTACTTGTAAACCACAATATATCTGCAAATTTAATTTGGAAATATGGACTACGTGATGCAGTTGACGGAGGTAGATTTAAGTACATATTGTTTTTTTTTAATGTATGGCATACCTTTTTTACTGTCTCAGATCACTGGAATCTTCCAGGGCTCTCATTCATTTGTGTGATATTTAGAATGTGGTTTAGAAATAATGTGAAAATGCCATAGTGAGCTGGTGATAATTGATTTGCTCCATCACACAGAAATACCTCTTGTTTTCCTCTTCCTCCTCCCTTGGGCAATAATCATGGGATCAAGCTGCCAGTCTGTAGATATAATTTTTCCAGCAGTGCCATCTGGCTCCTTGGCACTGGAAGTTGCATTGGCTTCTTTGCCGTTTCCACTGATTTTTGTCAAATGTTAGTCCGTTGATGAGATGTCTTTTGCTAGTGGGTGCTGATTCCTTCCCTCCCCCTGAATGAATATTGGTTTTTTATTGGTATTGTAAAGGACTGCTTACTTTTAATTTTTTATTATTAATGGCATTTAGGACTTAATATCGCATTTCTTTGAGGAAAAATTAGGATTTATGTATAAATTGGTTTCCTTTACCCACGGTGAAAATAGTTTTGCAGGACTTTTGTGTGTTTTGAATAGTCTTAGCTTCATTTTCTCTCAGAGATTTTTATAGGTCTTCAACATTAATAAGAATTGTTTCCTTTTTATTTTGGAAACTCACTTTTAAAAGAAATTATGAATAAACAATAAGAATTTGTAGGGTCTGTGTAACAGAGGTAGCAAACTATATGATTTGGAATAACCAGCAAAGCAAGCTATCCTTTCTATCAGAGAACTGCAGTTTTATTTTTGCTGTCACCTTTTCTTAAAAAAAATTTAAAAATCTAGAAATGGTGGTTCAGTAGGACAAACACATCTACGTTGCTTTATTCTATTCAGGCCTTAGATGCATTTCACTGCCGTACAAGATGTAATGACAGTATTGATAAAGATTTAGAAAAGAATACTCCGTGAATAGGATTTTAATAGGGATGGGAGGTGGGAGGAAAATCCTGTTGATCTAAATTATTTTTGTAGTTATTATTATTCTTACTAGTTTCTTGATTTTGTTTTTAATTTTTATTTCCTCTACTGGTCAGAGCCAATGATCTAGAGGAGAAAAAAGCTTGAGGAGCTGAGGATCCCATCCAAATATGAAGAACAGAGTTTCAGATAACACATTTTTATTCTGCTTTGAAAAAAACCAGCTTTGAATATTTTATGTGAATTAAAAAAAAAAATCCAAAGCCCTTTCTGTTATTATGTAAGTGAACCCCTATTAATCAGGACAAGGCTAACTAATTTAAATCCTTTATATATTTTTCAATTTATATTTTTTTTTTAAGTGCTATGTCTCAGATGAGTGACTTATACTCATCCCTGAGTGTAAATCTAAATTTTCTTTTGTGTTGAAAGTATAACTTAAAGTTATTCAAGGTAACCTTGTGAACTCTTAAACACAAACAAATGTGTTTAGTTGGCCTATCGGAATATTTTTATATTATTATCCCTAAAAGTAGAAAATAATGAGCACTATTTCTTTATCATAGTCTTATTACTACCCTAGTGTAATGCTTTTGTTAATAAAATGCTATTAGACTAGTATGTAAATCAATATTCATGTGTTTTCCCAGCATTGCAGAAATTGTCCAGTACCGGAAATTATAGAACTAAAAATCTTACATGGGGCAAGGAGGGCCTTGAACGAGAATTTTGTAGCAGTTGTTTTGAATTAAATTTCAAGGATCTCTTGGTGTTTCTTTCTAGTAGTTTTTTAAAGAAAACAACTACAACAGACAGGGTGTCTGAATGTGGGACTCCTTATCAGTAACTTGACTCTGACAGAAAGTATTTTTAACCTGTGAGTTCAGTTGAAAGAATCTGTAGAAAGGGCTATAATATCAAAGTATGGCAAGCATAACTAAATATGCATGATCTATTGTTAATAGTAAAAATATAAGTCTTTAGGCTCACAGAATATATTCTCTCATGAAAGATTTTAAGGGTGTAAGTATATCATGATTTTCTAAAATAGCATCAAATCTTCTTTTTGTTCGTAACTAAATGTGAAGATAGAACGTTGCTGCTAATCAATTGTCTGGGATGCCACCTCATTAAGATTTACACGATCATCAAAAATCCCCAGAATTGTTTGTTGGCTATATCTTAACTCAAATATATAAAGGGGATACCATAGCATTTTTCTTTAGAATCGCAGGGAGTTCAGTGACCTTTTGTGGCAAATTATGTAGAAAGAAAATATTTATATTCATTTAAAATAACCTCCATGAAGAAATAGTCTCATTACCCTGTTTGATCAATTCCTTGCAGCCTGAGCTGTAGCATGCTGCTATTGCCATTGGTTGATGGAATACACTGAGAAGTGGCTAATGGTGATGGTGCTCATCAGGACAGGGTTCAGCCAGCGGTCAGCAACAAATAATTCAAGACTGTTTCTAAGTTTGTGGCTGGTGGAATTTGCTTCTTGCCCCAAGCCAGCAGCATTGCTGAGCTGGGCTATTTGATTAGAGGAGAAGCATATTTGCTTCTTAGCAACTGCACATTTGCACAACACACAGACCTATACTGCCTCCAAAGGTTTGTCTTTTGTGATGGTGGAATAATACTTTTCTGTTGATTGACAGACAAAAGAGATCTTTGCAATGCAGACGAGTTTACAACCAATTTTTTCTTTGTCTTCCGTAAACTTATCAGAGGTGCTTCGTAATTTAGCATTGCACGGTGCAGGTTTTATATTTGCAGCAAGACTGGCCATGATTTGAACTGCATTTAAGCTATTACTGCTATGCGTATTTAAAGGACAGATGCACACTTAAGCTTAAGCATTGGTGTGTGCAGCTTTTTCCCCAACAGGTGTACTTAATGGAAATTATTTTCTACTGTATTTTGAAATAAATTTCAATATGTATATTGCTATTTCCCATGCAAGAATGCTATTCCTTGTATAGAAGATAATGGTAAAGTGAAAGCTGCTCTATTCTTAGTGCTTTTTTTTTAATATATTGACAGAATTGCAGCAGTTATCACAATTTTAATAGTGCGTG
This sequence comes from Pipra filicauda, assembly GCF_003945595.2. NCBI lineage: Eukaryota > Metazoa > Chordata > Aves > Passeriformes > Pipridae > Pipra > Pipra filicauda. The sequence goes on from NW_024105075.1 coordinate 105,188, forward strand.
CATGTGTGTAATTTTTGATGTAACATTTCCCACAGGAAGTGAGTCTACAGGAGAAAATGTGTCTAGTCAGTAGAAGACAAAGGTATTTATAACACTGGTAAACCTTGAAAGAGGACAATTTAGGAAAAAGAAAGGTTGAGATTTACAGTCCTAGGAGGCCAGGGCAAGAAAAAGGCAAACTTTTTTTTTTTTTTTTAATGGTTTTACAGCTCTTTTCACTCTTGGTCTGTATTTTATTGTGGAAGTTTCTGTACTACCATAGTAGAACAATAAATCCCTGATGTAGTTACTGAAATGTTGCATGAAATAGTAAGTACAGTTAATGTTAATGTGGATTTCTGCAGATATCTGCTTGCATATTTTCCTAAATAAAAGATATCTTTTAACTTTCATAACTAAAACCAGTGGATTTTATAGTCTGTTAAAACTGTATGTTTTAAGGGACAGGGAGAGTTAGAGCAGGAGTGCACAATAAAAGGAGTGTGGGCTGTATTAGCATGACTAATGTAAGCATACAGGAGTTTACTTACTAATAACCTTTTCAGTGGCAGTTCAGAGCCAAAAGAGGAGAACAAGAAAGCACTCTGATGTGGTGAGGCAATAATAAGCCCCAGATGTCCCTCTCTAAATCAACATTAGACCTACCAAAGTTTTAAATCCTTTTTCATTTAGGAATTATTTTTTTTTTAGTCAGATGAACAATTTAAAATGAAGCATAATCCAAATTTTAGGCCTTTGTAGAGAATTTTAGGCCTTTGTAGAGAATTTTAGGGATTATGAGGGAATGAGTCCAAAATAAAAGCACTGGGGGGAATTGGTGGCTGTTCTAGGGAACAGATATTTGGGGTGTGCGTGCACAGGAAGCAAGGTTTAGAAATAGGTACAGCTGTTGTTTTTGAGGCCCTGGAAGGGCTGGTTGATGACTAACTTCTTTCTCTTCGTTGTTAAATTTGATGTACATATATACGAGTTTTTAGAAGGATGTTTTAATATACTGGTAGGATTTCACAGTCTGCAGGGAGAGGGGTTAGCTTTGGCTTAGTTTCTGAGACATTTAAAGTTGTGATAGTGTGACAAGGTGGCTGCTTGTTATGCTTCTGAATTGCCGAAGAGATGCTTATGCCTGATAGACTTAGTTTATACCTCAGTAGCTGTTAAGGTGTTACCTGTGTTCTGCATAGTTTTTATGCTTCTTTCATTCATATATGCACAATAAATTAGTGGACAGTTTTTTGGTTTTTTTTGTTTGTTTGTTTTGTTGGTTGGTTCTTGTTTTGATATCAGAGAGCCTTTTGCAAAACTGGGTTTTTTGAATGTAGTAACTAAAAGTAGGAATTGCCACATTATTGCTGTTAAAATGCAACTGTATCCATGGTAGAATGCAGCAGCTTTTACAATGGCACTATAAACAATACCCAGCAATATAAGACCAGGATGTGAGGAATATTTCACCTAATTGAAGTGACAAGGGGGATTTTGCATAGGTAGAAGCAATTATTCATATTGGAGGTGCGCCAGAACGCTGGGGTTATTCCCCTCATTTTGCTAATTAGGCTTTCAGTTTCATTAACAGTCATTGAGATAGTGGGTGACTGACTTGTATATGAACTTAGCCATGATGCATATAAAGAATATTTTATTGAATTATTGTGGATCATTTTTGTCTGTATAGCTCAAGATAGATAGAAATAAGGAATGTTTTAAGATGTGCAGAACACCAAATAGTATGAAGACTGAAGGCAGTGCAGCTATGACTATTTTTGGGTAGACTGCCATAACTAAGACACTACCATGTTTATATTAGTGACATTTTATTACCTCTTTTAAGATAGAGTTTACAAGGGTCTCTACCTTTACAAATGTGTATGTTGAGAAGAGAAATTAATCCAGCTTTGTTGTGCTCCCAGGATGTTTTCAACCTGGGGTAAATTTAACTTTGAAGAGGTTTGAGGAGTCTACAGTTCTTGTCTTTAAGCCTTAATTTAGGAAACACAACTTAGTGCATATGATATCTTTAAATTCCCTTGCCACTCTAATACACTCTCATTGGTGTTTTTTTTTCCCCCTCCCCCTGTTAATTGCCTTTGTCCTGCAGAAACAGACATTTTGAGGGAGGTTTTTGTTTGGTTTTGTTGTCCTTTTCAAGGACCAATAATGAGGTGCAGTGATTCATAACATATTATAGTGATACCAAATAACTGCTTGCTGTATTTTGGAAAGGGCCTTGAGTGTCTGAACCTTAATTAAATCTCTAGGTCAGTCTTTTTTTCAACTGACTTCTCCTTTTCCAGGTTCCGTGATAGGAATGTCATGCAGGGAATTTCCAGTTAGTGATGATTTGGGTCTTAAATTAAAAATAGACTTCAATGAAGAAAATTTACAAGTAGAAACCAAGAAGGTGAAAATATTGTACAAAAAACAAATTTACCGAATCAAAATGTTAAAAAAATCATGCGTGTGAAACTGAACAAGTTAAACTGATGAAAAACGCCTTAAAACTGAGAAATAAATTGTTTCTTTCACAACTAGAGTTGTTTAGGTTGTTATTTGGGTTCTCCTTGCCTTATAACAATCAAAACAGAACAATGCTCTTGTAAGGTGACGTTATAATAAAGAAAAGTGTGGTTACAACATAACTACTTATTCTGGTTCACGCTGCTGTATAGATGTGGCCGTAATTTGTCCTTTTGGTTTGATAGTTACATGGATGATCCTCCTGTAATTCTTTGTGAATTCTTTGGGACTGAGAGTCAGTTGTCTAGCTCTGATGGCTTTTTCATGTTAGTTTCTTCACGCATAGGATTGTTCTAAGTAATATACCAGCTATTTGTAAATATTTTGAACCAAGTTATCTTTATGTGTTTTATTTCTCTTCCATAACCAGAAGTAACTTCTTTTGTCAGTGTGCTTTATTGGCTAATACATATACTGTTGGACAAAATTATTTTAATGAAATTAGAACTAATAGAACAGCAATTAGTCACTCTATTTTTTTGGTATGCCTCTGATCTTGCACAGAAACAGGCTTTGGTAGTGATATAAGACACGTAATGGTATAGACAATGCATGGAAGGTTGATTCAAGAGTCTTGTCCTTTGGTACTTCTGTGTCACTGACTGTGGTGTTCTCTACAACAATTTTGTCAGGAGTTTTTGAGAATTTGTTGTCAAAGTATATTATTTTTAGAGGATTGAAAGTTTATGCAAGGAAATCTGACAGTGCATTAGCATAACTGTTGTAGATGCAAATATTTTTGTGGGAAACAATATAAAAAAGAACCTCTATAATGATGAGTTTTTATTTTGTTGCTAATTGTAGATTCATTGGCTGATATTGCAAATTCAGTTTGCATACAAACTGAAGCTGAATGAAAAAGCCATGCAAATTGGCTGAGTGCCAATAAATGAGGTAATGTATTTTTCATGTGTCATCTTATTTTCATTGGATCAAGGCAGTTTTAGAATCCTCTACTGTATGTATGAATTGGAATAATTCCATGCTTCAGAGAACCTAATCAGGATAAGACCAAAAAGTGGGAGAAAAAGTTTGGAAACGGATGTGTAAATATACTAGGGGAAGACCTAGGTTGTGTGGAAGGTGTGTAACAGGGGCTGGAATTAAGTCTGTAATGGCTGCTAAAGTCCACAGAAATCTCCTCCTCCTTTACTAGAAATGTAACTGTCAACTAAGAAAAAGCCCAGGTGGTTAGGAATACAGCAATATTATTCTGTGCATTGCCACTTCCTTATTATTACTATTATTACTATATTCAGGCTTTAGTAGTCAGCATTCTTTTGATGTGTTACTTGTTCACCATTGCAAGGATACCCACATTTGTGATGTGGGGAAAGAGGTAGAGTGTCAAAAGCACAGTTAAGTCCTTAAACTAAAATCACTTACTTTTTACTGTTGTTTCTTTGTTTTTTTGTGTGACAGTGAGAGTTGAAAAAGTGCCTGTTCAAACTGAGGGAAAATTTTGGCTTTGGTGGACTGAACTCCCACAATTTTCAGTGAGCTTTTTGTGTGTTAGAAAACAGCATTTGCACTTTACATGATTTTATATTTAAAAAGGAAGAAAGGAGAAGGCAACATTATTAGAATCAAAAGTTGTTTTTCTTGGAAAACCATTTAATTTAGATGATCAGAGTCATCTTATTGTTTGGATCCTCTTTCATGTGTTTTCCTTGCTTTTTTCCCTGTCAACCTGAAGTATGCTATAGCAGTCACAGAAGAAAGTATGCAGTTTTATGAAATGCATGAATCAGTCCATATGTGACATCCCAGACTTATACATGCTGTAATGTCCGCTCCGCCCCTTCTCCTGCCTCCCTCCAACTGCTTACGTTACTTGGAAAAAGCGTGTGGGTGCGGCACGGGACAATCACTAAAGTGGCGCAGCAGGCCTGAAAATGAAATATTTTTCCCTGTAAATATTTCTTTTAAGAAAACCAATGAAACCAACAACATTTCACAGCATTTCTAGAAAGATGTGAATACTGTTTCTCTGTTATGAAGAGGAACAGTGGAGACAAAGTAGCTCTGACTTGTCCAAGATTGCGAAAGGAATCTGGTTAAGAGCCAGGACTAGTCTACATTTTCTAGCTCCTGCTTACATGGTAAGATCTCTTCGTTATGTCTCACACTTTCCAGCTTTCTGAAGTTTTTGACAATTTGAAATGGATATTAAAGGGACATAGGGTAAACTTTTTCCCCCCTGTCCTCAGAACCACATCATTTATTAAGAGATGTCATTCTAATGTGTATACAACTTCCATGGCTTTGAGTGTTATTGTAAATGGTAAAAAGACTCTTT